>NC_062538.1:18703595-18821095 GCF_022655615.1 Tachysurus fulvidraco
AATTGACTTAAAAATCCAGTATCGAACATCTCTTTTAAAACAAGATGTTTGGTCCTTGCTGACTTGTGCCATTATTTTCTCTTCAGAATGCTTCAGGTGCGTCATTTTGAAAGCAGTGTTTTGTGGTTAAAAACGTCATTTAAATATATAATTGTCCTTGTTTGTTTGAGCTAAACAAACAAACAAACAAACAAACAATAAATAAATAAATAAATAGATAAATAAATAAACAGATAGATAGATAGATAGATAGATAGATAGATAGATAGATAGATAGATAGATAGACAGATAGACAGATAGATAGATAGATAGATAGATAGATAGATAGATAGATAGATAGATAGATAGATAGATAGATAGATAGATAGATAAATTCATTAAAAAAATTATTTCATGTGACCTTATTCTTTTTTTGAATAAAAAAAGATAAATAATTTTATTTTTTTTATTTTATAAATTTAATTTTGATTGTTTTGCTTATTTGCCATAGGGAGGGTGGTAATATTTCTGGAAATAACATCCAGAGAGCCTGGAAAGGGTATTTTTTTATACTGGATTACAAACATGTTCATGTAAAAAAAGCTGGAAAGCGTACAGTATGTGATGCCAATGTAGGGATGTGAAGAGGTGTGATGCTGAGAGAAGCGTGGTTACTGCAGCCTCCCTGATGACACAATGAGCATTGATTGATAATTAAGTCAGGCTAGTGAAGCCTTAAGCTCCTATTATGGAGTGTGTGAATACATGTCCATTAAAAGCCACTTTTAGCCTCCCTCACCAGAGACTGTGGAGTGTGTTGATAAAGTTAGTCATCATTTATACTCCATTTATAGGCTCCATTACTTTGTTTGTCTCGTACCATATGGCCTATAATCCCTCACATCTTCCTGACGTTCGTCTACTAGTCTGACTTTGCTTTAGTCTCTCGGTTTTGTTTGTTTTGTCTCATTACACTCCGAGTGAAGCATAGAACCAAGGCTATTTCCTTCCATCTGGTCAATTTATTTTTTATTTTTTTCCTATAATCAATTCAGTTCAGTGTGAATTATATGGCGCTTTTTTTTTTTTTTTCCAATGGACACTGACGCAAAGCGGCTTTACACAAATCCAAAAGTAGATTCAGATTCCTGACAGATGACTCTCTGAGACGATAAGGAAGAAACGTCAGGACTCAGAACAAACTGCTGTTGTCTTCTGTGTGATGTAATTAGAAATCATTTCTTTTCTGTATACTTTAAAAGCAAAACAGCCAGTTTATGTGATTGCATTTACATTTACAGCATTTAGCAGACACTCTTATCCAGAGTGACTTACATTTTTCTTATTTCAGTTTATACAGGGTTTTCTGCAGTTTATGCCCTGCAGTGGCAACTTGGTGGACCTGGTTTATAAACGGGCCCTGCAGTGGCAACTTGGTGGAGGACAGGGCAAAGGGTGGACCTGGTTTATACAGGGGCTCAGGGACTGCAGTGGCAACTTGGTGGACCTGGTTTATACACGGGCTCAGGGGCCCTCCGTGCAGTGGCAACTTGGTGGACCTAGGATTCGAACCAATGACCTTCCGATCAGTGGTCGAACACCCACTGAGCTACCACATCCTACTTCTGATTACAGAAGTATATATTAGGTGTGATCCCAATGGGGCTCCCAGCATGAGGAGCAGGGAGCAGTTCAAGGCTAATTTATTATCAGATGTTCTCCTAAGTCCCGAGACTCTTTCCTTAGAGCCAGAGCTGGAATTTCAGTAACTTTTTCAGTGACCTGGGTCAATTTTTTCTTTCTGTTTGGATGAAAACTGAGAGTGGCATTTTTGACCATTCTTTCCCAGAATATTTCCCATAAGAAAAAAAATAATAATAATGACAGTTATTTCTAAATCAGAACTTTCCTACATTACCCATCAGCCACTGCAGGCCATATGACTCTCATACTGTATATCACATGTCTCATGTCTCACTGAGCACTTCTAACTCTACAACAATTCCCCTAATCAGCTCTATTTAAGTTCTGGTTATTTCTCGTCTTGCTCATAATGTGTACGTTTTAGTTTGTTCACTCTAATAAGAGTCTGCACTCTCCAAAAAATAATTTACCTCAGTAATGCCACCTTTAACGCATGTATGTAATTTTCTGTGGGGTTTTTGTTACCTTAGAAAAAAGGTCCACTGATTCTAACACTTTATTTATAAACCTGTGATGTGAACTAAAGTGAGCTACTTAATACTATTAAACATTTAATTACTGTAAGTTTCTAGCTTGTTTGAGCAGGCAACAACAAAATGCGGCCAATAGTTTGATGGACAGATGAATCAGGATATCAGAAGCACTTCTTCTAAACCGTAAACTAGGATTTATCATTTTACAGTTTGGAAATCCACTCTATAGTAAACTGCTGTAATAACAATAACGGTAGCAATAACCACAACGACTGCAACGCTAACACCGGCCATACTCGTTTGTGAATAAGTGATAAATCATCATGTGAAAATCAATGACACGTGCGAAAAAATACTAAAAGAAAAAAACTAAAGGAATCATGACACGATAGAAGTAATCAAGCGAAAAAGAACGATCAGATGCGAAAATGAGAGATTCCTGTGAAAGTCATGCAAATATTTATGAACCATTTCTTTTTTTTTTTGAAAATCACTTGTGAAAATAAAAATAAATGATTAAAAAGTGACAATAAAGGAATCATTCGGAGGGAATCAGATGTGAAAATAAATGAATCATTCAGAGGGAATCAAATGTAAAAATAAGTCACTCATTTGGAGGAACTCAGATATGAAAATAAGTGAATCATTTGGAGGAACTCAGATATGAAAATAAGTGAATCATTTGGAAGAAATCAGATGTGAAATTAAATAAAAAATATTTGGAGGAAATCCAAATGTGAAAATAAATGAATCATTTAGAGGGAATCAGATGTGAAAATAAATGGCCTATTGATTATTGATTAAAAACCTGTGATCTGAACTATTAAACATTTAATAACTGCACGTTTCTAGCAGTTTGTTTGATCAGGCAACATCGAAATGCAACCTCTAGTCTAGTCAAGTCAAGTAGCTTTTATTGTCATTTCAACCATATACAGTACAGACCAAAAGTTTGGACACACCACCTTTTCAACAGGACAGTGACCCCAAACACACCTCCAGGCTGTGTAAGTGATATTTGACCATGAAGGAGAGTGATGGGGTGCTGCGCCAGATGACCTGGCCTCCACAGTCACCGGACCTGAACCCGATCGAGATGGTTTGGGGTGAGCTGGACCGCAGAGTGAAGGCAAAAGGGCCAACAAGTGCTAAGCATCTCTGGGAACTCCTTCAAGACTGTTGGAAGACCATTTCAGGTGACGACCTCTTGAAGCTCATCAAGAGAATGCCAAGAGTGTGCAAAGCAGTAATCAAAGCAAAAGGTGGCTTCTGAAGAACCTAGAATATGACATATTTTCAGTCGTTTCACACTATTTTGTTATGTACGTATATAATTCCACACGTGTTAATTCATAGTTTTGATGCCATCAGTGTGAATCTACAATTTTCATAGTCATGAAAATAAAGAAAACTCTTTGAATGAGAAGGTGTGTCCAAACTTTTGGTCTGTACTGTAAACTGTAGCTGTTGCAGTACACACTGAAATGAGACAACGTTTTTCCAGGATCATGGTGCTACATAAAACAAAGCCAGAGCTAAAGACTTAGTAAGTTAGTCCTAGCCACCAAAAGTGCAACCGTGCAACCTGGTGCAAACAGTGCAGGACAAGACAAACAAGACAGACAAGACATTGCGGGACAAAAGACAGTGCAAACAAAAAAATTACAAGACAATACACAAAAGACAATAGACGGAAACAGCGCCGACCAGCGTAAATACTGTATGTTCAGACAATATTACGTGTGCAGAAATGTCAGACAGGATGTGCAAATAGCAAAAAGTGTGCAAAAAAACAGCATGCACACAGACTGATGGATATATATTGGAAGTGTGTGTATTTAGTGTAGTGTTGTGCTCAGTAAAGTTCAGTTATTAAGGAGTCTGATGACTTGTGGGAAGAAACTGTTACACAGGCTGGTCGTGAGGGCCCGAATGCTTCGGTACCTTTTTCCAGACGTCAGTAGGGTGATGAGTGTGTGTGAGGGGTGTGTGGGGTCATCCACAATGATCTTGGGTCTAGTTTGATGGACAGCCGAAACAGGATATCAGAAGCACTTATTTCAAACCATAAACCATGATTTATCATTTTGGAAATCCACTCCATAGTAAACTGCTGTAATAACAATAACGGTAGCAATAACCGCAACGACAGCAACGCTAACATCGGCCATACTCGTCGGTATTATATTTTCGTCAGATTATCATTTTTCCATGCATGCTACTGCTCTCTGTGATGCTCTGGAGGAGTTCCCACATGCTTCCTCCTGATCTGAGCCCTGCCTCATTCTGTCAAAACAGGTGTCTTGTCTTTCTGTCATCTGTGCTGAGGCTTACACGCTTTCCTCTTTCCTCTTTACCCCCTGGAGTTTTCCTCTTCCCAAGCCTGAAATATTCATCCCTAAATCTCAGCGTTCATCTTCTGATAATTCTTTTTAACCTCAGAACACAGATCTCTCTCTTTCACACACACACACACACACACACACACACACACACACACACACACACACACACACACACACACACACACACACACGCAAACATATACCCCACCCTTCTGAACTGTTGTCAGCTTCCTTTTTACGAGGAAAGAACATCTATTTTAGGCGCTGCACCAAAGACCAGCCACCCACACACTGCTAGAGAGAGAAAGAAAGAAAGAAAGAGAGAGAGAGAGAGAGAGAGAGAGAGAGAGAGAGAGAGAGAGAGAGAGAGAGAGAGAGAGAGAGAGACTTAGAGAACAAGATTGGCACATCTCATCCTGTGAAGAAAGATGATTTTGGTGGATTGTGGGGGAGGGGGGGGGTATGAAGAAGAAGAAGAAGAAGAAGAAGAGGTGGAGGTTGTAAGCGAACAGTTCATCAAAAAGCAACGGCTGCAACAGTTTATCTAACACACACCATATACACGGGCAGATCTGTTGCAGATACATCATCCTGAGTTATGAGGCAGGCAGTGAATCCTGAAACTCCGGCAAAACGGAAAAGAGAAAAGAAATGGAATTGCCCTGACTTTGCATCAACTATTCCCCTCGGATGGAGGTGGATATATGCTGGCGGGGGATTCAGTGCCGCAGAGAACAGAGAATTTGAGAATGTGTGTACTGTATATATATGCGTGTGTGTGTGAGTGTGTGTGTGTGTGTGTGTGTGTGTGTGTGTGTGTGTGTGTGTGTGTGTGTGTTGCCTTTATCTCCTATATCACACTGTGACCAGTGGGAAAATGGCTCTAACATGCCGGACTGTAGCAGACAGATTTAGTGATTTGCAGCAGCAGAGAGTGCAGCAGCCTCCATACAGCAGCCTGCACTAAAACCCTGACATGATTACAGTCATTATAAACCCCTCTTTATCCCAATTTTATCGCGAGTGCTTTCACTATACGATGCCATTTCTCACATTTACATTTTACATTAATTCGTGCGACACATTCCTGAATCCTGGCAGATAACGAGGCAAACAAGGACGACTGCATTCGTACAGATAACGTCCAAACAGATAAAATAGATTCGAATTGGAAGCCCAATATTATATATATATATATATATATATATATATATATAATGTATGTATTTTACTTAGAAAGCTTCACAGTGTTGAGTCATCTGGTTGAGTCTAGATGCGAACACCTGAACTAAGGTGAAAGAAAGAAAGAGTCAGGAAAAAAGGCAGATATGTCAAATATCAGCTAGATTTATCAACACACATTTACAGCATTGCTTTTTTTTTCTAAGCTGTCAGGCTTTGAATTAAGATAGTAGCTTATTGGTTTCTATTTTTGGAAATAAAACCAAATAAATCTTTCTAGACTAGAAAAAATAGTCTTAGCGTGTAATAATATCTTATTTTATCTACTCAAAATTTGATTGCAAGCTCACAAGAGAAAAAAAAAAAACATTAAGGCATATATTACTATAAAGTTTCATATTTTCTTAATTTGTTGGCAAATAATTTTGGGCCTGTCTAGAAATGAATACTTAATGAGTTAATTATACTTATATACAAATTAGCAAAATAATCTGCTAGTAGAAAACCTTTGTTTTTAGTAAACTGCCTGTAAATAGGTTTAAAAATTTTAAGAATTAACAACTATTCTCAAGATATTTGAAAAATTGAAATTGTGAAATTTCTTTCTAGTTGAGGCAAATTATGAGCTTGTGTAATTTAGCTACGGTTACAATAACCTCTGAGATCTGCTTCTTCGGTCCACATTTTCTACCCCATTTGAACGGCAAGTGCTTGTGGTTTAAGGCTGTCTACAAATCACCTCTACTCAAGAAATATCTGGCAACCTCACAGATCAGAAGTACCCACAGTTGAATTTATTGCCATAGAAAGATGACTTAGAACTTTGGAAATTAGTTAAATAGTTTTAAAGTAACTCAACTCTCATCGCTAGATGAGATGATTTGTGAGCTTGTCCGATGTAGCCGAGGCTGAGAAAGAAAGTGAGAAAGAAAGAGAAAGTGAGAAAGTGACGTGACATACGGCACTATATATACATTATAGACCAAAACTTTGGACACACCTTCTCATTCAAATAGTTTTCTTTATTTTCATGACTATGAAAATTGTAGATTCACACTGAAGGCATCACAACTATGAATTAACACATGAGGAATTATATACGTACATAACAAAAAAGTGTGAAACAACTGAAAATATGTCATATTCTAGGTTCTTCAGTAGCCACCTTTTGCTTTGATTACTGCTTTGCACACTCTTGGCATTCTCTTGATGAGCTTCAAGAGGTCGTCACCTGAAATGGTCTTCCAACAGTCTTGAAGGAGTTCCCAGAGATGATTAGCACTTGTTGGCCCTTTTGCCTTCACTCTGCGGTCCAGCTCACCCCAAACCATCTCGATCAGGGTTCAGGTCCGGTGACTGTGGAGGCCAGGTCATCTGGTGCAGCACCCCATCACTCTCCTTCATGGTCAAATAGCACTTACACAGCCTGGAGGTGTGTTTGGGGTCATTGTCCTGTTGAAAAGGTGGTGTGTCCAAACTTTTGGAAGGTGTGTCCAAATTTTTGGTCTGTACTGTATTACTATATATATATATATATATATATATATATATATATATATATATATATATATATATATATATATATATATTGTCTAAATTAATAAAACAATATTAATAAATCCCAGTTTAAAGACTAGTATTTATTTTAAATGTCATGGTCTATAACCTGATTATATAATTCTCACCTCTACTCAACAAAAATCTGGCAACCTCACAAGTAAACTTAATCGCACAGAAACCCGGCTTAAGAATGTGCGAAAAACCTACCACCGAATATGAGACATTTTCCTTGAACTTAAAATCTTGCCTTCAACATTTGACCCTGTATACTTCCTGAATATGCACAGCTTTGGTAGAAACTTCTCACTACTGATGTGGAACTCGGCTTCGAATATGGATGCTAATAATTTCATAATTGCAGATTCTTGAGTTTGCTCCTTTCACGGGTCTCGCCGGTTTTGACAGATAAAGAAATCCTTCAGCGGTGCTTTAGAGAAGATTTGCACAATGTGTGACTAGCATGATTGCTCTAGAATAATACAAATATGAACAAAGAGATACAGAGAGAGAGAGAGAGAGAGAGAGAGAGAGAGAGAGAGAGAGAGAGAGAGAGAGAGAGAGAGAGAGTGAAGTAAAGATTCTCCTCGTCATGGAATGCAGCAGCGTGAACCGCTAACCTGTTTGCGAACGGCAGAACCCGCTGAGATGGAATTCACTATTGGAGATTGGTTTTGGAATTTGAATGGGAGTGTTTGGCCTGCAGCCTGAATTGGCCAGATTGAGTTGAAATGGGTTTTAGAGTAGGAGCTAGAGATGAAGTTGACCTGCACCTTTTCATTTTTGCCCTCCATCTTAACGGAACTTCCTTTTGTCTGGCCGCCGCAAAAGTACTTTTAACAGTGTGGACTGAGAGTGTTCTTTTCAAATCTATATCTCTTTTCATCCTGCTTTCTCTTCTCTTATTCTCTCTCTCTCTCTCTCTCTCTCTCTCTCTCTCTCTCTCTCTCTCTCTCTCTCTCTCTCTCTCTCTCTCTCTCTCTGTGTGTGTGTGTGTGTGTGTGTGTGTTCAGGCATAAAGGGCTGTCTCTGCCCCTAGACAGATGCCTAGACTGAGTGATTCAGCGCTACTGAAGCACAGCCAAGCCCACTCTGCCCTGTGTGTGTGTGTGTGTGTGTGTGTGTGTGTGTGTGTGTGTGTGTGTGTGTGTGTGTGTGTGTGTGTGTGTGTGTGTGTGTTTGCATGTTGAAAACTGAGCTATAGATCAGGAGCGGGTGATGGAATTTGCAGTCGTACGGATCTCATTAAAATCGAAAACTATTACAGGAACAAAGTCACATGACCGCCATGTGTGAATAATCACACAACTCGTTGACACGATTTCTTTTATTTCCGACTGATTTTTCGACACATTCCACATGTGGAAAAATATTTATGCACGATGTGTGCACACCTCTGAACTCTTGACGTATTTCTTTTCTCTTGTGTGTGTTTTTTTTTCTTTTACGTAATTCATTTACTTACACGTTTATATTTTAGACGTGATTCAGTTCATTTCACCTGAATTTTTCCATGTTTATTTTCACCTGATTTTTCACAGTTCACTCAATTTCAAATTCGTTCCATGAAGTTATGATTTTCGTCTGATTTCACATTTGTTTTTAATGATTTTTTTTACATGATTTGTAATTTTTTTACGTATTTTCGTACATATTTTTCATGTATATATTATTTTCACGTGATTTATCCTTCATTCATTCATTTTCTACCGCTTATCCGAACTACCTCGGGTCACGGGGATCTCAGGCGTCATCGGGCATCGAGGCAGGATACACCCTGGACGGAGTGCCAACCCATCAGAGGGCACACACACACTCTCATTCACTCACACACTCACACACTACGGACAATTTTCCAGAGATGCCAATCAACCTAACATGCTTGTCTTAGCAACCGGGGGAGGAAACCGGAGTACCCGGAGGAAACCCCCGAGGCACGGGGAGAACATGCAAACTCCTATTTATTTATTTATTTATTTATTTACTTACTTACTTACTTATTTATTTATTTATTTCTACACAATTCATTTCTTCAAACCTCCTCCTTACCCAACACTGACTTTACCTGAAATCATGTAATGCTTTCCATTCCCTGACCGATCCATTTGACACCTCCGTGTTTTCCATGATTTGTTTTTATGGCACAAACCTAAAGACCGGGTTTATGTCTACTGAGATTTATACTCACATGACACTTTAATTGGCCACAGATGGACACCGTTCATTAATTATGCATTCATATTACTTAACATAGCTGTGAAACTGTGTGAAAGTCATATTGTCTGGTCTTTATTCCACAGAGCCCACAGTGTCCAGGTATATGAGTGGAACAATCCTCTGTGTCCTGATTTCATGTAACAGATTGTTACATGACTACCGGCTTCACCTTCAACCCACAGGCCGGTCATCGAGATCCTCTGTCACATGTGTGAATGGGCTTCGGGCGAGAATCGGGATGCAAACAGGTAGGACACGTAACTCTGACCTTCCCTAAGGCACGTATATACAGTATATAATATAATATGTAAGTGTACACACAGTTACAAACACAGTCAGCACTATCGGTATACAGTAGCTGGTGAGCCAAAGTATGACCTGGGAACATATCAGCAAGCGAGTAGTAATACGGTGTTGCATTCATTCACATTTGCATTTAGTGCATTTTGCAGACGTCATAATAACAAAGTACAGAAGTACTTTGAATTCTATCTCAATGGATGTAGTTCACTAGGACAAGGACTAAGAGTGCTATGAGTCTAAAAACGATTGAAGACGTGATATACTGTAGTAAAAAAAAAGGCAATACAATTTTTTAGGGCTAGTTTCAGTATTCACCAAGAGGTGGAACGTTAGACGTCGTTTGAAGGCAGCGAGTGACATTTATGGGAAGTTTGTCCAAACACCTCGGTGCCAGGAACAGAGAAGAGTCTAGATGTAGGTCTTCCTTGTACTGTGAGAGAAAGTCGGAGCAGTCAAGCGTGGTGCAGGGCAGGGTGTGATAAGGGCTTGGAGGTAAGTGGGTGCTGGGCTGTTTTTGGCTTTGTAGGAACATCAGTGTCTCACACACACACACACACACACACACACACACACACACACACACACACACACACACACACACACACACACACACACACACAAAAAAAAATCTCCTTTCACGTTTCATCACCCTGATAAAGAAGAATTTGTCACAAAAGAAGATGCTGTCCATTTCTTTTTCAGTGTATTATTGTTATCTCTTTCATGCTGCTAAAATTTTAATAAGCTAAGAGGATAAAAAGTAGGAAGAAGGAAAGAAAGAAAGAAAGAAAGAAAGAAAGAAAGAAAGAAAGAAAGAAAGAAAGAAAGAAAGAAAGAAAGAAAGAAAGAAAGAAAGAAAGAAAGAAAAGGACACGGCCTTGGTAAGCATAGAGGCTTTTGTTTTTTTAATGGGCTCTTTTTCTTTTCTTCTTCTCTTTCGTCCTCTCTTATCAGGGTGACAAGAGCCATAACGTCCTGTGAGATGCTCCTGGACAGAACAAACATCTGTCAAAACAGGCTGGCCTCAGCGGATGCCTCACTAATGGCAACCGAAGCGTGCCGAGAAAAAGAGATAGAGAGGAAACAAACGGACAAGCAGGAGATACAGAGGACAAGGAGGATTCGTTTTAAAAAAAAAAACAGGAATGGGATTTTACAGTTGTTGTAACATGGCATGTGAATAAGTGATAAATCATCATGTGACAAACAATGACACGTGGAAAAAATACTAAAGAAAAAAGCATGACAAAAAAAAGCAAACAAATCATGATGTGAAAGAATCGATCATCTGGAAAGACAATCAAATGTGGAAATAAGCGATTCCTAGGAGTCATGTGAAAAATTTGAAAAAGAAATTCACATGTGAAAATAAAGATACATGATTTAAAAAACTAAAAATAAATGAATTATTGGGGAAATCACATGGAAAACATAAATGAATCATATGGAGGGAATCAGATGTGAAAATAAATTAATCATTTAGAGTGAATCAGATGTGAAAATAAATGAATCATTTGAAGGGAATCGCATGTGAATAATGAATCATTTGGAGGGAATCACATGTGAAAATGAATTAATCATTAGGAGGGAATCGCATTTGAATAATGAATCATTTGGAGGGAATCGCATGTGAAAATGAACGAATCATTTCAGGGAATCAGATGAAAAGAAATGAATGATTTGAGGGAATTAGATGTGAAAAAATAATTCTTTCGAATCACAAGTGAAAATAAATGAATAATTTCGGAGGAGTCCCCTAAAAATAAATAGATCATGTATAAGAAATACCTCAAATAAAAAATAACCGAATCAATTTCGTTTAAATTGGGGCAGTAATTCTGAAAGTGCATCCACTGTGGGTTTTTTTTAAATCAAGTTATTTTACCTGTTCGTGAAACACTTCCCATGGCCGCAGGCAACAATGGGTGTAAGCCCGGTGAAGGAGCCACTGTAAAGACAACCTTGCATTACTAATGCAAACATACACTAATTCACACTGCACTAGAGGCATTAATTATGCTCACAGCCACTTAACAAGCATAGAAAAGTGTCTGCCATTTAACATAACAGAAAGCAAAATGGATTAATTCGTTCATTCATTCATTCATTCATTCATTCATTCATTCATTCATTCATTCATTCATTCATTCATTCATTCATTTAATCATTCAATCAATCAATAATGTCTAATACATACATAGTACACAGGTATTTTATTATTATTATTATTATTATTATTATTATTATTATTATTATTATTATTATTATTATTTCAGTTTTTCCTTCCTTTTCTCCACATAAGTACTGAGGTCATTTGCATTCCTCTCTCACCCTTACTCTGTCTCTCCATCATTTCAGTTCGCTTCATTAGAGGTGCAGCTGTTGTGTAGCGTGCCAGGAGAGAGCGACCGTAAGACGGAAAGAAACATAGACACCAACAACGGCTAACGGCGGATGCTTGCTTTTGAAAAGAAAAAAAACTGTAATCAATTGTTTGGCACTTTTTCGAGGTTTTGCAAGACAGGTGAGCAGAAGAAGCAGGAGTATGTGAACAGAAGGTTGTGAGATTGACTCCCAGGTCCACCATGCTATCATTGCTGGGTCCCTGAGCAACACCCCAACCCTCAATTGCTCAGTTTTATAAAATAAAAGTTGCTCTGGATAATAGTGTCATAAATGTACACCAGTTCAGTCGAAGAGGGCAAGTCCTGAGGTGCCATTGAGAAAGGCACCGAACCCCCCAACTGCTCCCCGGGCACCGAAGCATAAATGGCTGCCCACTGCTCTGGGTGTGTGTTCACGGTGTGTGTGTGTTCACTGCTGTGTGTGTGTGCACTTTGGATGGGTTAAATGCAGAGAACAAACTTTGAGTATGGGTCACCTCATTTCATACAAGCATACGTCCCACTGGAATGTCCCACAATGCAAAAGCAATCATTATTGATGCTCACAAATACCTTAAAGGAAATGATGTCATATTTTCTAAAGCCTCTCAGCTTGAAAAAAATGGCAGACTACAAAAAAACTAAGTTGCTTGTTATTGTATCATCCTCTTATTGAATTTGATTAATAAATGAAGCTGTATACGGGGAATATACGTTCTATATACTTCTCTATACTTTCTCAATGGACATACATTGGGCCACATCATGACCAATCAGAATGGAGGAGCTGAGACTATAATATGGATGTTTATGGTAGGATGTACATTGTTCATATTATGGTCTTGAGAGAGAAAGTGGTGTTATTATGTTTTTAAATAGTTTCTGTTCCTGATTTGGATCTAAAATTTGGCATGCTGTACTCTGTGTGAATGCTTGGTGTGTGTTTCTCAGGGGTGGTTAGGTATGACGTGTGTGTTTTCTGCTGGAAAGCTTTGGGCTCCCAACTGTAGCCCTAGTTTAATGCTTTCTGACATGCCAGGTGAGTCCCTGTATTCCACAGACACACACACACACACACAGATACACACACATACGCATACCCCCGCTTACCAAAAAACCCATATTCACAGACATCATGAATGCCCAGGGTAGATGCACACACTCCAGCGAACACATTCACATGCACACTAGGTATTCTCGGATGCGCCCCCACACACACGTGTATCTCTCATTCTCCATCTTCTTGCTTTTGCCGTAGCTCTGCGGTGTGTTGCGTCAGCGCTGGAACCACAGGGACGGTTGACATTTCACTTTGGCTCTGTTTCCAGTCCCTGTGATCAGAGCCATGCTGCCTCTGCCAACTTAAAGGTCACCGTTGTTGTTGTCAAAATGGCTAGGAATTTTTTTTATTTTTTTTAAAAAAGGTAAACATGAGCATGTATGGTGTGGTGTGTTCAAGGGATGCAGATACAAATTAATACACACTGTGCTCTTTTTATTTCTTGCTCACAGTGAGGAGTAATCATATCCCTACCTTACAGATGAGTAGAGAAAAAAAAAGAAAAGGAAATATTTTTTATTGATAATAATAATAATAATAATAATAATAATAATAATAATAATAATAATAATAATAATAAAATATCAAGCTAATTATTTTTACTTGAGTTTGTCAATAAAATTAATTGGCTTACAAATATTAATAAAAATAAATAGTCTTACACATATTTTTGCAACCATTGATGCAGTTCTGTTATTATTATTATTATTATTATTATTATTATTATTATTATTATTATTAGTAGTAGTAGTAGTAGTAGTAGTAGTAGTAGTAGTAGTAGTAGTAGTAGTAGTAATAGTAGTAGTATGGTTATTATTATTATTATTATTATTATTATTATTATTATTATTATTATTATTATTATTATTATTATTATTATAAATAGCAGGCAGATTATTTATACTTGGTTTTGTTAATGAAATAAATGAGCTTTTATTAAAAAATGTCCCAATCGTATCAAATCAAATATTTTTTTTTACTTTTTTTCTAACACTTAATAAGTTAGTGCTATTATTATTATTATTATTATTATTATTATTATTATTATTATTATTATTATTATTATTATTATTATTATTAATGTAAAGGTCTTACAGTTTATAGCAATGAATATAATACATTTATAAGATCATTATTTGCTCAGCACATTATGTTCAACAGCTGCCCAGATGTTAAATACTGCCCACTGATAAATATAACAGCCACTTAAATAATAAATTAATGATTGTTGATTGAATTATTAGCTATGCATATATCCAAGCTCTATTCCTGAGCTTGAAATAACACATCAAATAATTTTCTTAAATTTCCATTTGATTTGGTTTTTTTTTTTTTTTTGGAGAAATTCCTGGGTTTTATTACATACAAGAGTCTCTCAGTAGAAAGAGATCAGATCTCACATGTCAGAGGAGAAGATCCAGGCTGGTTTGAGCTGACCAGAAGTCAATGGTAACTCATGGTAACTCAACTTTTATTTTGTCACATATACATTACAGCACAGTGAAATTCTTTCTTTGCATATCTCAACTTTTTGAGTTGGGGGTCGGAGAGCAGGGTCATCCATGATACAGCACCCCTGTATCAGTGAGGATTAAGGGCCTTGCGCAAGGGCCCAACATTGGCAGCTTTGCAGTACTGCTGCTTGAACCCTGATCCTCTGATCAATAACCCAGAGCCTTAACCACTTGAGCCTTTACTGTACATACAACAAACATGGGGAGCAAAAAACATCTCAAAACACACAACATGTTCATGTGCTACAACAGCAGAAGACCGCGTCTGCTTCCACTCCTGTCAGAACATGTACCTAAGGGCCTTTTTTCACCTGGTCACTTCATGTGTTTTCTCTGATCCGATAGCTATCTGATTTGTTAAAACTGTAACATGTACATGTAATTGCATTACATGCGTCTCTGCGAATCGGATATCAATCTGATCTTTCTACTCCCGCCCAAATTTCTAATATATTTTACCTCATTTCTGGGGTAATTGAAACGGAACACGCTTTGGTGTATGCGGTTGCTACAAAAAAACAGCAATTAATGTTTGCTGCATTTTCGCTGGTGGTAGCAGTGCATTTTAAGACGCAACGAGACACCTGGATGAAAGATCAGAGCCAGCGCTGGTGGGAAAACATATTTGTATCTAGCGCGATGCACGACTCGCGAGTCACCTGAGAGTGACGTACTTCCGTTTGAGAGGAGTATAGCGCTGACGTATGTGGCTTGAACAACCACATGCATTTACACCTGTCCAGTTTCATCTGAAATGCGTCCCAGACCACCTCCTGCAGGGGTTTGAGCGATCGGATTTATATCCGTCTCGAAACCGTTTCGGAGGGCATTTAGACCTGGTCTTTTTACGATCGGATAGCTAACGGATCACAGAAAACGCATGAAGTGACCAGGTGTAAAAAGCCCCTTAAGCTTCACTGGGCACAAATTCACCAAAACTGGACCTTCTTTAAAAAGACAATATTCCTTATTTCCTTTTTCCATATATTCTCTATAAACTCTTTTGTTTTTCAAAGCTCTTCCTGTACTTACCTTGGCATCTTGGTGAGGCAATAAAACCTTTTCACAGCTGGAGAATTGGGTTGTCAAAACACCCGAGTGCCAAATATTACTCAGGCAGAAACGGTACGAGAGTGTTTAAACAACAAACCAGCCACACTCGCAAAGGATTTCATGCAAACTTTTCTTTACCTTCTTTGCTATTGATATACCTTGATATATCCTTCAGGATCAGTTTGCAAGAAGAAGAAGAAAAAAAAAATCCTGTCATCTATATCTACTGCATCATAAATCTCTCGGTGCATTAGCTTTTGGAGAGTGGAATGGCTTTAGGGATAGACTGTGCTCATAGGACCGAGTAAAGGAAAAGTGGCACAAATGACTACCGTACAATGGGAATTTATGGGTCTTTAGTCCAAAATGTGCCTTTCTATTTTATGCTCCTTATTTTTTTTTTCCTCTTTCCAGTCTTCCTCCAGACTTCTGCCAAAGAAATAAATGATACAGAACTCTTGGACTATGGCACGGTCACGCACATAACTCTTTGTTCTGTGTGTAAACAACCTCAAAGCTAAACGGATGCCATCCCATCTCCAAACACACCCCGATTCCTCCCTTCAGTCTTATCTGAAGCCACTGACGCTTCACTGCACAGCTTTCCACAGAGACCAGTGGGTGGTTTCTGATGCAGCTGCATATCCTTTGAAACATTTTGGCATAAAACCATCTCAGCAAGACCTACAGCGGTGTTTAGGAAGAAGGACTTAGGAGGACGAGGAGAAAGAGAAAGTTTTTCAAACGTCTTGGATTTGGAAACAGAATTTAGCGGACAAATAATCTCTAAAGAAAAAGAGTTTGCGTTAAGTTTTGTGGTAGCCTAGTGGTTAATGGCGTTGGACTACCAAGTAGAAGGTTGTAATTTCAAATCCCCCACCAAGGTGCCACCGCTGGACCCCTGAGCAAAGCCCTTAACCCTCTATTGCTCAGCTGTGTAAAATATGTCACTCTGGATGAGGGTGTCTACCAAATGCTGTGAATGTAAATCTAAAGGAAGTGAGGCAGTAGCACTTGGTCCTTTGTTCGTATACTCTGCTCTGAATGAGAAGAATGAGACAACATTTTGTGATAGTACGAAAGATTTCTGTTTGTATTGGTCCCAGGACAAGTTCCATTAACCTATCATTAATCAACATGTAGGGGGCAAGGTGGCTTAGTTGTTAGCACGTTCACGTTTACCTTACACCTCCAGGGTCGGTGTTCGATTCCCGCCTCGTGTGTGCGGAGTTTGCATGTTCTCCCCGTGCCTCAGGGGTTTCCTCCCCGGGCCTAAGACATGCATGGTAGGTTGATTGGCATCTCTGGGAAAATTGTCTGTAGTGTGTGATTGCGTGAGTGAATGAGAGTGTGTGTGTGTGCCCTGCGATGGGTTGGCACTCCTTCCAGGGTGTATCCTGCCTCGATGCCCGAAGATGCCTGAGATAGGCACCTGAGGTAGTTCATAAACTAAGCGGTAGAAAATAAATGAATGAATAACAGGGCCATTTCAAAGTGATCCATATATATATATATATATATATATATATATATATATGTGTGTGTGTGTGTGTGTGTGTCTGGGGTAATCAGGCATTATTTGCTTTTGTGTCAATTTGTTGACTGCAATTAAAATATCAAAGAGCAGTGTGTTATTCTTATGGTGGAGAGCAATACCCAGCTGCACTCAGTCGCCCCAGTCAAGCATTTCAATATTACAGATTAGATTATCTCGGCTAATGAAATGAGGTTGGGAAGGAGAAGCACGTGGTGGTAGACAAACATGACCTGCTTCAAGTACTGCATATTTCCCTCTCTCTCTCTCTCTCTCTCTCTCTCTCTCTCTCTCTCTCTCTCTCTCTCTCTCTCTCTCTCTCTCTCTCTCTCTCTCTCTCTCTCTGGCAGAGGACAAGCTGATAGTTTGAAAAATCTATGTATCAGGGAGACTTAGGTATGAGATATTTGGTCTCAGAGATCTCATTAAAAACCTACCAGTTAATTCAGTACAATGATTTCTACTAAGATTTGGAATCCTAAAGTTAATCCATTACAGAGGGATATATGCATATATCCCCCCCCCCGAGGCACGGGGAGAACATGCAAACTCCACAAGGTGGAGGCGGGAATCGAACCCCCGACCTTAGAGGTGTGAGGCAAACTTACTAACCACTAAGCCACCGTGGCCCCTCTGGTTAGAATCACTGGTAACGTAATCAGAAGCATGATAACATACGTTCTTACCATTAAAAGAAAGAAAGTTCATTCTTTCTGGCCTGTAAACAAGCAGCACAAATCCTGATGCACCAGATACTAAACTATCCCTGAAAAAGGCCACTTGTTCTTGCTCCCCTAATCAGTAGAGTGATTAAGTATTCAACTGTTTCAGCACGACCGTACGATGTTTTTCTAATAATCAATTAGCCTTATAAAATGATTAACTTGGATTAGCAAACATAAGATGAGATTAAAACAGAGGACCGACGGTTGCTGTTAACGGGCCTCTTTGTGACAATGTAGATCTTTCTTTAGAATTTAATACTGATTTTTTTCAGTGTCACTCAAATGAGGATGATGTTCACTTCTGAGTCTGGTTCTTATCAAGGTTTATCTCAGGGAGTTTTCGCCTACCACCGTCACCTTTGTCTTGCTCATTAGGGATAGATCCCACATCCACCGAGCTGTCCCTGCTGGGCCCCTGAGTAAGGCCCTTAACTCTCAATTGCTAACTTGTATGAAATGAGATAAAATGGAAGTCGCTCTGGAAAAGGATGTCCTAAAAACTGCTATATACAATTACAAGAAGATTTGTAATCATCATTCTGACCAATCAGATTTGAGTAGCAGCGCTGTGGCTATATAAGAATGTTATATAATAAATAATGAGTGGATTGAATGCTCATGAAATAAATAAGAAGAAATAAAAGCCAAGAACATAAAGTGGATAGATAGATAGATAGATAGATAGATAGATAGATAGATAGATAGATAGATAGATAGATAGATAGATAGATAGATAGATAGATAGATAGATAGATAGATAGATAGATAGATAGGTATACAACAGATAGATAGATAGATAGATAGATCGCTCGCTCGCTCGCTACTCGCTCGCTCGCTCGCTCGCTCGCTCGCTCGCTCGCTCGCCCTCCCCCCGCTCGCTCGCTCGCTCGCTCGCTCGCTCGCTCGCTCGCTCGCTCGCTTCCTCCTCGCTCGCTCGCTCGCTCGCTCTCGCTCGCTCGCTCTCCCCCCGCTCGCTCGCTCGCTCGCTCGCTCGCTCGCTCGCTCGCTCGTCGACTCGCTCGCTCGCTCGCTCGCTCGCTCGCTCGCTCGCCCCCCGCTCGCTCCTCGCTCGCTCGGCCTCGCTGCTCGCTCGCTCTCGCCTCGCTCGCTCGCTCGCTCGCTCGCCCTCCCCCCGCTCGCTCGCTCGCCCTCGCTCGCTCGCTCGCTCGCTCGCTCGCTCGCTCGCTCTCGCTCGCTCGCTCGCTCGCTCGCTCGCCCCCCTCGCTCGCTCGCTCGCTCGCTAGCTCGCTCGCTCGCTCCTCGCTCGCTCGCTCGCTCGCTCGCTCGATCGCTCGCTCCTCGCTCGCTCCTCTCCTCCGCTTTGTACCAGTTTTTCAGCACTTGCTACTCTCAGACAAGTTCAGTAACGGGTCATAGAATGAAGAATAAGTACGTGTGTGAGTCGGTGTGTGTATATCAGGGTCTGCATGCACTTTACAGGCATTTTGAGGTCTGATTGACGGGAGAGAAGTCTATTAGTTGAGATTGTTAACTCAGGGAGCACAGTGGAAGCTGTTATCGGTGGCAGACAGGCATGAAAAAAGGCCAGGCTGATTCACCTGGAAACCATTTTGCATTTCAAAGGTGTCGTCTGAGCGATTTGGGCACAGGCCGATACCACACGGATAGAAGAAATAAGGGATCGAGTGTGAAACGGATGGGAACGAGAAAACAATGAGTCGAAATCCACAGTGATCAATAGACTTTTGACATTTCCTCCTATTTTTTTCCCACAATGGCTCACTCAAACTTCTGTGACAGATGAAGGAGAATAAAGGGATAAGCTTTTACATTTCAGCTCATGTGATTGAGTTGGCCTGTGTGCATGTCTCCTAACTCTGGCATGTAAGTGAGGGGTGGGTGGTGGTACTGTAGGGCTGACTGGCATGACACGCAAAAACATGCTGAGCCTGACACATGCACTGCTGTAAAACCTCCACTCCAAGGACTTGCGGTCTATAAATAAGCAAACACGGTGCAGTAAGCAATAAAATGTGCCGCAAGTGTACCACACAGGGATTGCAGGCATAGCAAGACTACACCGAATCACATATTTCTTCACAAATGTGTGCTGTTCTATCTCTATCTCTGTTTGCTCTGTGGATACTGTATGTTTCATCACTTTGAAATATTAGTGTGTGCGTATACAGTACATGTGCCCTAAATATTAACTCAAATAAGTTTGTGCTGAACTTCCTTTGACCCTGCTTGGGATGCAATATGTTGGCTGGGGTTGTATACAAGGACTAATGCAGAACACGAGTGCATCCCAACACAACACACGTTTTTGTCTTGTTGTTCTTTGTTTTATTTTAAGGTCATTATTAAAGGTTAACACCAGTGATTTTTAAGTTTGTAAGTTTATATCTGATGTGTACGACTAAAATGACAGATTTTTCAGAGGCAGGGATTTTTACACATTTGCACCTTAAACCAGGGTTAATTTTGTTTTATGGCTTTAAGGGATGTGAACAGTCACTCAGGTCCTCCAGACCACTAGAGGGCCTCGTGGTGTTTTTTAAAAGAGATGCAAAACTATGACTAACTATCCAATCGATGATATTTCGATTATGAAGTTTTAAGATAACAATTATTTTTCGATTTGTTATAGTTTCTAATCAAATTGTTTGGGATTCTGTTTAGTTTATTGCAAGTTGTCAGGGATCCGCTAGCAGCACCAGGCTTGTAATATCCACACAAACGACTAGCTATAAAATGTATAGAAAATACAAAACGTATAACAATTATTTATCACAAATCGTACTTAAAGGAAATGATTTTGAATATAATGCAAGTGCATTGTATTGTAAGGATAAACCTAATGTCTGAAGAAGCTTAATGTTTATGTATTGCTCTTCACAGTTTCTGCTGCGGGGGGGTACGGTGGCTTAGTGGTTAGCACGTTGTGTGTTCGGAGTTTGCATGTTCTCCCCGTGCCTCGTGGGTTTCCTCCGGGTACTCCGGTTTCCTCACCGGTCCAAAGACATGCATGGTACTGTAGGTTGATTGGCATCTCGGGAAAATTGTCCGTAGTGTGTGAGTGTGTGAGTGAATGAGAGTGTGTGTGTGCCCTGCGTTGGGTTGGCACGCCGTCCAGGGTGTATCCTGCCTCGATGCCTGATGACGCCTGAGATAGGCACAGGCTCCCTGTGACCCGAGGTAGTTCGGATAAGCGGTAGAAAATGAATGAGTGAGTGAGAATTTCTGCTGCTTATTTGACGGGCTTAAATAGTCTGATGCATTAAAATAGAACCATCCGTCTCATTCTACCACTTTTATGTCATTAACGGTTGCTGCACCAGAAATTCTGGGCAGACTGGAAATGCAAAATTTCTGGCCATTTTGTTGGGTCACCTTGTTGGGTGTATACAGTACCAGCCTTCTCCTTTCCACATGATGATGGTACATCATTTGATTTGATCTTGTCTAGTTCCTGTTTTAGGTGATGGGACAAATGATATTCACTCAGAACTTCATTTGTCTCAGAATGACACATCCACACAAGCTATTTAGTGAGTAATGGGGACGTGAGTTTGTGATGTTCTCTAGCAATATCTTTAAATTGGTGATGCATCACACAAGCACTGCACCGAAGACAAAATGAACAGGTATTTTTTAAACGTTTGCAACATCAGATATGCAGAAAATGCTTTAACTAGCAACTAGGAGGTATTTAGAATATGAAGTATTATGCTAATCCTTTGAAGTATATGAAGTATTATTAATTATGAAGTATTATGCTTATCAAGTTGCTAGGTTGTTGCAAAGACCTAGCAAAAAACTAGCATTTTTTCGCTGCTGTAATAAAATATGTTGTTCCTTCCAAACAATCTTCTAAACAATCTCCGTACTTGGCAACCACAGATCCTAACTTCAAGAACACCAACAAAATTTGGACTTGGCGGAAAACCACAGGGTCTAGGGTGCCATTTAAAGTGAAACTACTGTCTATTCACGTTCTCCATCTTTTCGCTCGTATTAAATATTTACAACATAACAGATCTCCAGGCCTGTTATCTTTGTCTTGCTCGTTTCTTTTCCAATCTTCAATTTCCCTTCGAAACACTTTCACTATAATACTTTCCTCGCATATTCACCTGTTCTGTCCATTTTACACAACAAAGCAGACAAAGCATGGGATCATTCGCTTTCCAGTCCGAACATGATCATCTCTGTAGAGAGAGAGAGAGAGTGAGAGAGAGAGAAAGAAAGAAAGAAAGAAAGAAAGAAAGAAAGAAAGAAAGAAAGAAAGAAAGAGAGAGAGATATTGCTGACTGGAACCGCATGTGGCCTGCGGTTGTTGACGCTCGATGCTAAAAGATGATTCTTAAATAGAGATGCATTCTCTCCGTCTCAGACATATAATTGGCAGAAACGTACATGCTGAGAACGGACGTACATGTGATTTGGATGTTGTCATGACTTATTTTCTCCAGTTAGAGACGCTGCCAGAATCATCCTTCGCTCCTGATCATCGTTGCTCGACACAGCAGTGCACAAGGCAATTTCTCCCGCTGTCACACTCAACACCGAGCCACAAGCCCAATCTCTGTCTGTCTCGCCGACTCTTCCTGCATCGCTCTCGGTGCACGTCTTTGGCCGTGCGCCCGGTAATTTCTTCTCATGCACGCCGCAAATGTTTCTGTCCGACTGACAGCGAGGAGAGCAGATTAAGAAATAAGAAGGGTTGAGTGTAGAGGATGCATCAAGTCCGCCTTCATCACTGTATGCTCAAACCCAGATTAGACACGTCCAGCTGTGGAGAGCTAGTCAAAATTTACCTGCTTTATCTATCCTGTATAGCACAGCACCTACAGTACTGTATGTAAGGAATGACGCGTTTCATAACGCACTCTTATAGCAAAATAATCAAGACCTGTGTCACACTTTGGCAACAGTTACGAAATTGTTTTAATTTAAACACAAAATGAAAACCATTTATTTGTCGTGGAACGTCCAGGAAATAAGCTAACAGCTAACGGCTGTTCTTCCGCCGATCGTTTTTCCTTTTTTTGTTTGTTTTCTCTTGAATTTAATAAGAAAAAAAGTGCAGTTTGTCAGGTCGAAAAGTACTGTAAGTGCGAAACCCTGAAGTCAAACATTTTCACTTGCTGTACTTTGATATAGTGAGTGTTTCTGCAATGCCAGTGAAAGAAATGTCTCATTCAGAAATAGAAGTGTCCTTCACTCAGAGTTTGTTAATCAGACTGAAAGAAAAAAATGATTCCCAACTTCATTGGTTATTTTACCAAAGTCTAACTAAACTGTATATTGCACAACAACCTTACTGTATATCTTTCAACATCCTATCTATAGAGTATATATGAACTGTACACTATATATGTATTTATACTATACAACCTAACTATACACTATATTGTCGAAACTGTATTTTTAGCAATCGAGGGTCAAGGGCCATGCTCAGGAGTCGTAGTTCATCACTTTAACCACTGAGCTAATATTTTCCACTTGTATATTAACTGTATATATTTTTTATGAAAAATATAACTGTATATTTTACCCAAACCTTGGGTAAAGCATATCCCTATCTCTTCTGTTGGTGGCTCTTGGCAGTAAAGAGTTTATTTACTGTAGCACACTGTATATAGGATAAACATAAACAATATACAGTATTAGATACAACTGTACTGCTAGTTTCTTATTGTAGCATTTACAATTATTTGTATATTACCACGTTTGCATTTATTTATTCTATATATAATATTATTATTACATATATAGTGGGCATGTGGTAGCCTAGTGGTTAAGGTGTTGGGCTACCGGTTGTGAGTTCGATCCCAGGTCCACCAAGCTGCCACTGTTGGGCTCCTGAGCAAGGCCCTTAACCCTCAATTACTCAGTTGTACAAAAAGTGAGATAATGTAAGTCGCTCTGGATAAGGACGTCTGCCAAATGCTGTAAATGTAAAAAATTATTCCTGTCAGAGAAAACACTTTCCACTTGGCACCACTGTTAGAAAAGGCTCACCAAAAGTGTTCCTGAATGCCTCAAAATGCAATCGCAATGCACACCGGATGCGACGCGTAGAAGAAATATGCAGTTCTGGGCCAAATAAGAATGGCGTGAAAGTAACCAAAGCACATTCCTGCACTGATATTCATATTGCGCGTTCATCAGCTACTGAGAGGTTCAATGACATTTCAAATTGATTACGGCTCGTGCGCCTAACCAGCCAATTTACACTCTCAATAACGCTCGCACCTGCTGTGTGGCATCACCAAACCAATTCAATTGTGTAACTATGACAACAGATGCTTGTGTGGACACTGCGGCTAGATTCAATATGAAAGACAGGTTGGGAGGATTTGGACAAAATGAAAAGCAGAGAGAGAGAGAGAAAAAGAGTGAAGCCTAGGGAAGTGAAAGCTAGCAAACACAGGACCTGCTGGTTGATGCACAGAGGGAATGGATCCTCAGATTAAAGCGCTTTACCTAGGAAATAGGAGATGTGGGCCGTGGCCTGGCAGTGCTGATAAGAGAGCATTTCCCTTACATCTTGCCCAATGCATTATTGATGAAAATGGGGCGTATACAGGGGGGATGGGCATGACCGGGGCAGACCTTCAGGATCCACTCTGCTTGGGTATACAGGAGAATGGGGACCTGTTAGAACTGTGGGAGTTATTACCGGCCCT
Source organism: Tachysurus fulvidraco (assembly GCF_022655615.1). Taxonomy (NCBI): domain Eukaryota; kingdom Metazoa; phylum Chordata; class Actinopteri; order Siluriformes; family Bagridae; genus Tachysurus; species Tachysurus fulvidraco. Next base: position 18,728,283 of record NC_062538.1, read on the forward strand.
TACGTGTTCGACTGCGCTCGGTATTCATTCCAAATCCCGGGCTGAGATTTCATTAATGTGCACATCTCACAATAATGTGTGTCGGTGGTTTACCACGAAAGCTGCAGGAAGTCTGACATAATAAACAACACAAGGCTGATCGAGCTTAAAGGGGCTGTAAGGGATATATTTGTCAGTGTGTATTAAAAAAAAAAAAAAAAGGCTCTAAGATATTTTTTTTTTTAGGTAATTATGCACACCATATGAACACCTTCATTGTTTTCTATCGTTTCTATCGTTTATCGTTTTCTTGAAAAGCAGCATGTCTCCATCTTGTACATGTTCACAATGAGTCTTTTTACTCTAAGTTGAACTATAGCTCACGCACCTTATAGATTACGTTATATATACACTAGAGATATATTTTATACTGATATAAGAACGAGCAAGGGAAAATAACGAGAAACAGAATTTTACTGCAAAAACAACATGAAAACAGAATAGCCGATAAACGTGTGGTTTTACCAAACAGAGACCGCTCCTGTTTTGAATAACTCCACAAAACCTTTTAATGTGAATTCATTCATTTTCTACCGTTTATCCGAACTTCTCGGGTCACGGGGAGCCTGTGCCTATCTCAGGCGTCATTGGGCATCAAGGCAAGATACACCCTGGACGGAGTGCCAACTCATCGCAGGGCACACACACACACACTCTCATTCACTCACGCATCCACACACTACGGACAATTTTCCAGAGATGCCAATTAACCTACCATGCATGTCTTTGGACCGGGGGAGGAAACCGGAGTACCCGGAGGAAACCCCCGAGGCACGGGGAGAACATGCAAACTCCACACACACAAGGCGGAGGCGGGAATCGAACCCCCAACCCTGGAGGTGTGAAGCAAACATGCTAACCACTAAGACCCCTGAGGTCAGAATTCACCTAGAAAAAATAGACATAAAGCAAAAGTAACCGCGAGCAAATGCACGCCCTTTCCCCTTCAGTGAATCGGCTTTTCCTTTGTTTTATTGTTTGTTTCTGATGCTTCTGATTCACTGTATCAAAGGATCAACAAAAATCATGAAATCTATGGCTAAACCATAAATTTTGGCACCCCATTATATGCATTATACTTCAAGAAGTTATGTTAATTGAAGTTAGAAACAACTTCTCTTGTTTTATTATGATTTTTTAGGACAAATATAAAGATCGGACACCATTTCGCAATCTTCGGCTTTAAGACAGATATAAACGACAAAGAAAGGACATTTTCTTTTCAGACCGGGACAGCGTGCCCCTGGTGAAGGTGGTAAATTCTTTTAAAGATATTTGTAGTGGCAAAATATTCACAATGGAGGTTTGCTCTTCAAATATCTTGTCCTCTTTTTCTGTCCATCTTCAGTGTCCAACCTTTGTGTTGTATATGGCTGTGTGTAAAAGAGTCATAAGGTACAATGCATTTCAAGCCAAGGCAGCTCTCTCTCTCTCTCTCTCTCTCTCTCTCTCTCTCTCTCTCTCTCTCTCTCTCTCTCTCTCTCTTTCTCTCTCTTTCTCGTTAGATTAATTGAGTAGACCCAGCTGTGTTTTAATTAGTCTTCAGAGATCAATGATGGTTGCAGCGAGATGCCTGCTGTTAACCCCTTGTAGACCACCATGTTTTACACACCTATTAATATTTTGTTTTGTCACCTACTGTATCTTTCTCATGTAATTAATTACAGCTTTACAACTTAAGACAGATTTCTTTGCCACCGTTGGTTTCTCTGACCCTGTAAAGTGCAACACGGATCTTTCGGAAAACTAGCGTCTGAACATGTTGCTCTCGAGTCCCATGGCCTCATTAATGCTCCTTAAGAAGCAGATCTAATGACAATTAAAAAGAGTTCATTATTATCTGCCAAAATGATTAAGAGCATGAGGAAGAGAGAGAGAAAGAGTGAGCAATGGGATTCACTTAAGAACACTGCAAGGCCCAAGACGCTCATATATCTACACTACTAATTTAAACACAGGCTTCTGATTAATTTAAATTCATTTGCTGGGTACATGACGCAGGCTTTATGAGCCAGAGAGTGAGCTTTAAGTCCTTTGTTTCATATTAAATTTCATGTATTCGTTCGGGCAAATGTCTTTATTCAGACAACAGCTTTGCATGCAGGATGGCAGAGATCGTTACACACGATTCAAGTAAAGCATTATTATTATTATTATTATTATTATTATTATTATTATTATTATTATTATTATTATTATTATTATTATTATTATTATTGATGGTATTGGTGTTGTGATGGTTGTTGTATATTATGTAACATTTAGTTTAACAATAGTAGAAAAAAAGAAGAAAAACATTATTATTATTATTATTATTATTATTATTATTATTATTATTATTATTATTATTATTATTATTATTGATGGTGTTGGTGTTGTGATGGTTGTTGTATATTATGTAACATTTAGTTTAACAATAGTAGAAAAAAAGAAGAAAAACATTATTATTATTATTATTATTGTTGTTATTATTGTTGTTATTATTATTAATAATAATAATAATAATAATAATAATAATAATAATAATAATAATAATAATAATAATAATAATAATAATAATAATAATAATAATAACAACAACAATAATAATAATAATAATAATAATAATAATAATAATAATAATAATAATAATAATAATAATAATAATAATAATAATTGTTGTGGTGTTATATTATGTAACATTATATTATACATAGACATATTACATTATTATTATTATTATTATTATTATTATTATTATTATTATTATCAGTAGTAGTAGTATTTTTATTTTTATTATTATGATTAATTGTTGTGTTGTTATGTGTACCTAATTACAATCCTCCATAAACACTTTTCACACAGTAATTGTTTGGACAAGCACAAGGAGCAAATCGGTACTTTATCTGTAACGTGATGATGCATTGTTACTTATTTATTAGGATATTAAAATCCAGTGAACATTTATCATGTTTATGATGCACAATTTTACGTGCATGATTATGATGATGCAAGGAATCTTTTACCCCCAACGCATTCTGCTGCTTATAAAACAGTGATCTCTCTCTCTCTCTCTCTCTCTCTCTCTCTCTCTCTCTCTCTCTCTCTCTCTCTCTCTCTCTCTCTCTCTCTCTCTCTCTCTCTCTCTCTCTCTCTCTCTCTCTCTCTCTCTCTCTCTCATTTATGCCCCTATTCTGCTCATCCACTTCACCAAGTGCATATACCATGTGTGTTTCAGGAGCACCAGTAGAAACAAGGGGACGGGGGTTAGGTGTGTGCTGGCATTTGCATGGCCACAGTTTTTTCACAATTTGCATAATGGAATTCCTTGTCTCATAATTTCCACTAAATTGTGTCTCTAAAGTGTGGCTGATTTTTCAAACAGGTCCATTTCAGAGGTCAGGGACGTACTTTAAATGGCCTTAAATAGCGCTGAGTTTGGAGGCACAAATCGCTGATCCTGAGCCAGAAACAGCAGGGAAGCAGAGAGAGAGAGAGAGAGAGAGAGAGAGAGAGAGAGAGAGAGAGAGAGAGAGAGAGAGAGAGAGAGAGAGAGAGAGAGAGAGGGAGATAGAGAGAGAGAGAGAGAGAGAGAGAGAGAGAGAGAGAGAGAGAGAGGAAAAAAGGAGGACCATTATGTCAACCGATTTGTGTCCTATAGGGCTTGATTGATGTGTGGTGACATACTCACTTGAGCCCAGATCCATCATGGTAACTGGAGACACCATGCACACTGGGAAATTAAACGTACTGGCCCTGAATGGCAGGACCAGTCTCCGAGTCTGAACATGGATTCGGCTAAATAATTACCACTGGCCAAAGTTCTACCAGAATATTCTCACTTTTTTTTTAATGGAAAGATTGATTGCAGCTCATACACAAGTTCACACCGCTGTCTTTTTTTAAAAACATTTGACACACACTGTCACATTTAATGAACAAATGTTTGTGGGTGCAATCGGGTTAATAAATCGTGTTGTGTGTCCAGTACTTACTGGGTGAGAGATTGAGAAAACCGAAGGACCGAATTATCTATTTATTTATTCATCATTCATTTTCTACCGCTTATCCGAACTACCTCGGGTCACGGGGAGCCTGTGCCTATCTCTGGCGTCATCGGGCATCAAGGCAGGATACACCCTGGACGGAGTGCCAACCCATCACAGGGCACACACACTCTCATTCACTCACACAATCACACACTACGGACAATTTTCCAGAGATGCCAATCAACCTACCATGCATGTCTTTGGACCGGGGGAGGAAACCGGAGTACCCGGAGGAAACCCCCGAGGCACGGGGAGAACATGCAAACTCCACACACACAAGGCGGAGGTGGGAATCGAACCCCCAACCCTGGAGGTGTGAGGCGAACGTGCTAACCACTAAGCCCCTCTATTTATTTACCTACTCATTATATAATATATGAAAATAAATCTGAAAAAAAAAAAAAACATTTTTACAAGCTCCCATTACATGCGGTTTGCTCCGGAGGTTTGAATATATAACGTGAACCTAACTTTCCCACATGCGTAATATGAACATTCTCATTATGAGAAAATAATGACATTATAATAATGAGAAACTAGAATTTAATAATAAAAGTTTTCATTTTGTATTTAAATTGCAGAAATTGGATTATGCACAGTATTAATCCTCGGTTAGTATGTGGTCCCAGGCACAGCTTGTGTGATGAGCTTAGGACTTAGGAAATTGAACACTGATGCCAGACTATTAAGTACAAGGATTGCATAAGTATTTACAAGGTCGAAAGTGTCATGATTTTATTGATTAGAACAAAACCATACTGTAAATTAAACACAAGCTCATTAAGAAATTCAGGGACAAAAAGATTAGGGATAGAAAATGCAGACTGAGGGTTTTTTTTTATTCCTCTTGCTTTTATTTAACAAGACAGATTCAACTCTTATGATTTAGCAGATTATAGAATAGCACTTGATCCAGTACCTCCTACTACAGTATATCGCATTTTATTTGCTTATATTGAGCACCAGCAATAACACAATGTAATAAAAACACAAGATACAAAACTGCCTGGTTTCTGCAGTGCATTGTGGGAAGGGTTTCCTTTAAACCTTTTTTGCCCTCAACCATAACAAGACATTTGCTAACACATCCATTTATGTTTTTATGGCTTATTTTTGCCTCGGTTGTAGTCTTTATTTATTTATTATTTTATTTTATTTTAAATACTGTATATATAAAACCAGACAAAAAATTTAAATGTTGGTTTAAATTGTAAATATTTAATTTTAAATAAGTATATATAAAATATTTAAATTTAAATGTAAAACCAGACAAAACAAAACCTTTTTAAAAATGTAAATGTTTGATGAAATTGTAAATATTTAATTTTAAATATATACATAAAATATTTCATTTTAAATGGATATAAAACTATTCAAAACAACTTTTTTCTAAATTTAAATGTTAGATTAAATTGCAAATTGCAAACTGTAATAATTCAATATTTAGGAGTTTCTTGATTTATTGCCGTAAATGTTCTTGCACTTTTTGGTGTTTTGTTCACTTTGCTGGAGGCTGAAACAATCTAAACAAAAATCAAACATTTTTCTGTGTTGTTTTTGCTATATATATTTTTTTCTTTCACGCTAGAAGCCTGGAAAACGTTGTTCTATTTCTGATCTGATTCTGAATCTCCTCAGTTCCAGTTTGCCCTTCACCCTATACATGATGGGAAGCTTTTCCGATCCAATTTTCTCCGTCCCCTTCTTCTCCATCTCATCCTATTTTTTTTCAGAGTTTAGACTCTGCAACTAAAAGCTTTCTAAACATCTTCCCTCCCTTTGCCACCCTCCGTTGAGCTTTTTTTTTTTTTTGCCAGGATGGTGAGTGAATGCCGTTGCAATTTCCTGAATCGATATTTCACAGTTCTTCAGTTCACATGTATGAAGACAGTGCAATAAAAGGATGCGTCTCTATCATCAGCCTGACTGTCTCTTTGCATATGTACCCCTTTGGTTACTCATACTGTACTGTACATTTCCCCCTCGAGACATCAAATCCCATAAGCTGTCTGACTACATATACATATAAATATAGAAATATCTATCCTGTCACGTTTATATGACACTTTCTTATATCTGGCCACCTTCTAAGCAATCATCTGAGGAAGGAATTCCCACACAAGGGCTGATTAAGATGCAGCAATAACAGGCAGGTAGAATATGAAGACCTAAAGGCAATGGTGTGCTTATATTCAGGGAACACTGTCAGTCTGTAAAGTATAGTGCAATATCAGCCATACATCATACACATCAAAAAAAGGAGAGAGAAAAGACAACAGCGCTGTAAGAAGTATGACAAAGCGACCTCTGTCTGGGTTTTACTTCAGGAAGGTACAGATGGATGGCACTCGTACATACACACTCACAGGGGCTTCAGGGACGTTGTGGACATGCGGGTAAAAGATGACAAAGTCCCAGAAGAGAGATCTTAATGCATAAGCTAAATAAACCAGAATTGGATAAAAGTAGGATGTGTAAGGAGGTGTAAGGACGTTTAATGCTACATCCTGGAGTTCGAGTGTTGCATCAGTGTTTACATGGAGAAAGTTCCTTGTATTCAGAGTTGGTTTATTCACATGCATAAGATTTATTTATTTATTTAATTATTTTTAATATGCATATCATCAGACTGTGGAAATGTCTAGATTTTTCTTGTGAATATATGTCTGAGACAGGATTTGTCAAGAGTCTGCCTAGATTAATGCCTTTACATGCAAAAACTTGTATTTAAGCTTGGAAAACAATCACAGGTAGAGAATGTGAACTGAAAGAGATTACTTTCATATAATAAATAGCTTTGGATGAATGAATGAATGAATGAATGAATGAATGAATGAATGAATGAATGAATATCACAAGCACTGGTCCAGATAAATACCAGATAAAGTCTCTTCCAGACATTGGGGTTGTTTGCTAAACTTTTGGTGTTAAAAAATTAGACATTCAAATTATGTATATTCTTAGAATATAGAAATATTTTCGAATTTTATGTCATTCTATTTTAAAGAATGAAATAATCTTATATGAGATTCAAGTTTTAAAGCTGTTGTTTAAATTGTAAAATCATAAAAACAAACAAACAAACAAACAAACAAACAAACAAACAAACAAACAAACAAATAAATAAATAAATAAATAAATAAATAAATAAATAAATAAATAAATAAATAAATAAATAAATAGGTCTATTTAAAGGAAGATCTTAAAAAAAAAAGTATGGATATGAACCACTTCCCTAATCTTAACCTTTTATTTCATATAAATTGAGCTGTATATTACAAAATGTTACAAAATTCCCCCCAATTTTCTTTTATTGTTTTATTTTTTTTATTTTAATAATTATTTATTTATTTTATTTCTTTTGCTATGACCTTATAACAAATTTGCCTTTAACTACAGGAGAAGTAAAATATCCAGTCTGCTGCCCAGAACAATGTTTTGCTTGACCAGAAACTTGACCAGCTTAGCTAAAAAGTGGTACCTAATTGAATCTTATAAGAATACACGGGGCTAGTTAGCTAGTTACATGTATTATTACAGACAGAATGAAATGAAACAAAATGAAATGATATTTTCCCAGCATTATCCTGGATCCAAGGAAAAGGAATGAAACGTAAAGCCATTATCCACTTAAAAGTGGCTAGCATAGTTGTGATCTCAACAAAAGCTAATTGGTGAACATGTTAGAGTTAATACGATCTAGTTATGATAGTTATATTAAGAGGAACTTGGGATTATCTTCATTCTGGGGCTGGAAAACCTGTTTGTATTTTAGGCGACTACAAATGAACAATTTAATTTTATTAGAATATAAAAGTAGAGAATAAAATAAAATAGAATAGAATAGAATACGTTAGCTTCACAATGAAATTAAGGTTCTCTGATTTAAACACAGGGAGCACGGTGGCTTAGTGGTTAGCACGTTTGCCTCACACCTCCAGGGTCGGGGTTCGATTCTTGCCTCCGCCTTGTGTGTGGAGTTTGCAAGTTCTCCCCGTGCCTCGGGGGTTTCCTCCGGGTACTCCGGTTTTCTCCCCTTGTCCAAAGACATGCATGGTAGGTTGATTGGCATCTCTGGAAAATTGTCCATAGTGTGTGATTGCGTGAGTAAATGAGAGTGTGTGTGTGGGTTGGCACTCTGTCCAGGGTGTATCCTGTCTTGATGCCCGATGACGCCTGAGATAGGCACAGGCTCCCCGTGACCCGAGAAGTTCGGATAAGCGGTAGAAAATGAATGAATGATTTAAACACAAACACTGTGAACAGATGATAGAAAAAGTAAGAGTGAATAGATAAATGAAGATGTAAACAGACATTGACGTAAACGATTATAAATGTAAAGAGATGGCGAAAAATGGAATTTGGCCAAAAGAGAGTTTATTGCGTATCTAGAATTTGTGAGTGTAGTGATATTGTCTTTATCAGCTGGAGTTTAATTCTATAATAGTTCTTTGGTAGAAGATATTTAGAAGGCTGGTGGTTCGTGTTTTTAGGGACCGATAGTGTCTTCGGGACGGCAACAGAGTGAAGAGGTCCTTCATTATATTAGCATTATTATTATTGTATTGATCATTTAGGTCCAATATATATTATATGATTATAACACACACACACACACACACACACACACACACACACACACACACACACACACACACACACACACACACTGTCTCAAACCTTATCGGTTTTCTGAGATCCCCCACCCCCACCCCCACTCTTTGTAGATGTCAAGCACAAGATTGGAAGGAGAATATGGCAGAATGACATCTCTCTAGCTGTCTAAATTCAGATAGTCATTACGGACACTCCATGCGCCATGTTCGAATGCTTTTGAACAACAGCGGTAGGTCATTTTGCTCTCTTCCAGGGAGCTCCGAGGCAGTCGGATGACTAAAGTGAAGCCTAGTGACTGAGAAAATTGGCTTCAAGTGGATGAGAAGAGAAGAAAAGGCTGGAGCTCCTTCTACTATTATGCCTAGTCAATATTTTGGAAATAACAGAGCAGCATGGTATTTAATCACTCATGCGATGACACGAAGCTTTCACCGCCGCTGCAAAGACCAATAATAGATTTTGAAAAATAGAAGTGGGTAGTGTTATTTTTCCAAAATATTTGAGTGACAGAAATATTGCCTGGAGCTTTTGGCCAATGTCAACAAGATGAGTGGAAGAAAGAGAAAAAAAAAACAGAGAGAAAAGTTCTACTTTGTACAGATATAATGGCACTGTGTATAGTGCATGGACTGATCTATCTATCTATCTATCTATCTATCTATCTATCTATCTATCTATCTATCTATCTATCTATCTATCTATCTATCTATCTATCTATCTATCTATCTATCTATCTTCTCACCAATAAGGTATAACATTATGATCACTGGCAGGTGAAGTGAACACCACTGTTTATCTCTTGTCTCTTGTCTGTACCTGTTAGTGGGTGAGATATATTAAGAAATAATTCAACATTGTTATCAAAGTTGATGTGTTAGAAGCAGGAAAAATGGGCAAGTGTAAGAATTTGAGCGAGTTTGACAAAGGCCAAATTGTGCTAGCTAGACAACTGGGTCAGAGCATCTCCAAATCTGTAGCCCTTTTCTGGCGTTGGTCAGTTTCTATCAAAGTGGTCCAAGCAAGGACCAGTGGGGAACTGGGACAGGGTCATGGACAGCTAAGGCTCATTGATGCAAGTGGGGAGCGGAGACTGACTCACGTGGTTCGATGGAAAGGCTTCAGCACACAAAGTGCATTGTAGTTTGTTGTGTATGGGGCTTCTTAGCCCCCGTCCACTGCCGAATGCACCAACAATGTGCAATAGAAGAAAGGGGCCTGGTCTGATGAATCATGTTTTCTTTTACATCACATACTGTATATAAGATGTTTTCAGTCCATGATTATTGTTCATATATATATATATATATATATATATATATATATATATATATATATATATATATATATATATATATAAACATATAACATATAACACCAACCTTTTGATAAGATTCTTGTAGCTCCCTTGAAAATATATATATATGTATATATATATATATATATATGTGTGTGTGTGTGTGTGTGTGTGTGTGTGTGTGTGTAGACGTGGGACAAATGTGAAAGGGTTTTCAAAAGAACGAAAAATAAATAAAAAAGCATTATTATATCAAATGTGACTGATATTTCCCTATTTGGTCTGACTTTTTTTTTCCAAAAATGTAATCCACATCATTATCCTGAATGACTTTCTTTTAATATTAAATTTCTTTCCCTTTCACCTTAACACCTGAAACCTGAGACAGAAGAGAATTAAAAGTGGAACACGGAGCCCTGCATAATTATTCACAGCCCGCTTTGAACTTTTCGGCATTTTGTAGCATTACAACCTGATAGTGATTTAATGAGGATTATGCTGTAGGTAATAAACCTACACAAGGTAGCCTGTAATATTAAACTGGTGGAGATACTGTAGCTTTGATTATTAGTTCTTTTTTTTTTTTAATCTTAATATTTAAAAAAAATATCTTACAAAATAAATAGAACCGAAAACAGAAAATGCATGTGACTGACTGCACCAGAATGAATATAGGGGGTGAATACTTATGCTCTTACAACGTTTATGTTATTATGGGTTATTAGTATTTAATTATAGGAAAAATTGGGGTTTATTAAAGGATTAATAGGATTTTGTGTTATGCATCTATTCTATTATTATGTATCTATTCGTTCAATTTTAGTTCCATTCCAAAATATAGAAAAGTTAAAACATATTCTAACCTCTAAGAATGGGCGAGATAATTCGAATCAATTAAACACACTAATTTAAAAACACCATTTTAAACGTAAATAATTGTGTTAAACTCTAACCTCTAACCTCAGAAATGATCTCTGTTATTATTTTAATATAATTAGAAACATTATATATGTGGTAATGTCTGTACATCAAATCTGTCATCCATCACCATGGAGAAATCATTCATTCATTCATTCATTCATTCATTTTCTACCACTTATCCAAACTGCTCGGGTCATGGGGAGCCTGTGTCTATCTCAGTTGTCATCAGGCATCAAGACAGGATACACCTTGGATGGAGTGCCAACCCATCACAGGGCACACACACACTCTCATTCACTCACACACTCACACACTACGGACAATTTTCCAGAGATGCCAATCAACCTACCATGCATGTCTTTGGACCGGGGGAGGAAACCGGAGTACCCAGAGGAAACCCCCGAGGCACAGGGAGAACATGCAAACTCTACACACACGAGGCGGAGGCGGGAATCGAACCCCCAACCCTGGAGGTGTGAGGCAAACATGCTAACCACTAAACCACCGTGCCCCCCTGATGGAGAAATCAAAAAATCTTTAAAAAAAAATACAAACCCTTTCAAACCAGTTCTCCTGCACAGGTCCCAGTCGTAATAAACACATCCCTGTCATTGTTTCTATTAAAAAAATATACATTAAAACACCTCCTATTTGCATCTGTATTTGTATTCTTACAGTATATATAACACAATATCTTACGCTTCTGTCCATAATATATTTCCAAGCAAACCCCAGTTCATTTTCACCTTGTTTATATGTTTGTTCCTCTTGTAGAAGAGTTCCTAATGAACGTTAATTACTCACTAATTAATGGAACACGAACCTGGCACGGGGTGGAAAGGCCGGCGTAACCGAGGTCTGCGGGCTGTCGCACCAGGTCTGCCGAGAGATGCCTGTCTGAGCGCACAAGGTTACCGCTTTTCCGTCAGTGGTGCTGAGGCGAGAATGAGTATTTTCAGGAGCTAATTAACTGGGGGCCATCTTCATCACATGGCCATTATGCTGAGCAGCAGGGCCTGCAGGGGCGCAGGCCACTCTCTCCACATTTAGCCCTGCCGCTGCTTTAATTGTGCAGAAAATGTAATTTGTGTCTCAGTTCAAGTTCCCTCTGAGAGTGCTGCTCACAGTGGGGGACTCCGGTTGCATGAATAGCTCTGCCATTCAACCAGTGATGTGTGTGTGTGTGTGTGTGTGTGTACATGTGTGGGCGTGTGCCCTTCCCTTCATCCGTGCATATCTGCAGCTTTGCGAAGGCCTTTTTTTTTCCTTTCTTTTTTCATTTATTTACATTTCCAGCATTTAGCAGACTCCCTTATCCTGAGCGACTTATATTTTTAACCCATTTTATACAACTGAGCAATTGAGGGTTAAGGGCCTTGCTCAGGCGCCCAACAGTGGCAGCTTGGTGGACTCGGGAATTGAACTCACAACCTTTCAATTAGTAGTCCAGCACCTTAGCCACTAGGCTATCACATCCCACATTTTATCTTATTATTATTATTATTTTTATTTTTTTTATCAAACCACATTTACCTTTTGTTCCATAAACACGTCCATTTGTTAGCCCTCGTTATAAATCACATGCTATTGTTGAGAAAAAGCATTAAAATCGGGATCTTATTTCAGCGAACACTGTAGGTATTCCGCTTACCGAAAACAGTGGACATAACCAGTCTATTAGCGGTACAAACTAATACGGACCAGATCGATAGAAGAGATATATTTGCCACGGCAACATACGCGACGCGAGACGCGACGGAGGTTTTAAAAGACGTGTCGTGATCTTAGCGCCTAATCTTTCCGAACTCTGCCTGTATAATGGGTTCTGACAGCCAGGTATTTGTGGTGGTTCAGAAGCAGGAAGGGATTTAGAAGGATGAGGCTGTGAAGAGGGGGGGGGGGGATAGACAGCAAGCCATATAAGTGGATATACAGTGAAGAAAAAACATGAGGAAAAACATAAAGTGAGAGACACAAAAATCCTGAGAGCAAGATTGACATGGGGAGGATGCAGAGAAGAAATCCTGCGTGCGAGCTCTGCTTTACCTGGATCCGCCTTTTGCGTGGGGAAAAAGAAAAAATGCTGATGGGTTGAGTTCCTGAAAGCTTTTCAAGTGAGGGGAAAAAACTGCTTACTGGTTCTTCTGACAAGGGAAGGAGGCTGGAGGAACTCTTCTTGCACTCTGCCTTTGTTTGGAGACTTTGCAGCGGACAGCACTTTCCATCTCCCCCTCCTTCTACGTGCTCTCATTTTCACTCCCATATCCATTTTATTTGTTCCTGAGGCTTGTTTTCAACTATTGGTAGTTTTTAAGAGGTCGATTGATTTATTTATTTGTTTGTTTGTTTGTTTGTTTGTTTGTTTGTTTTATTTTCAGGGGTTTTTTTTCTACACCACTCTCAGTACATTCACACTATATTCATGTATACATTCTCTCTCTCTTTCTTCTATTTATTTATCTATTTATTTACATTAGTTTCCCCTATTTTCTCCATTATTTGGTCTGAACCCATTTCTAACCTTCCTCCAAGATAGAGGAAAGCGCTATCTGCCTTCTTACACATGCAGAAGTTCACAAATCCCTACGATTGGCTAGTGGAACTATGATTGACAGGTGAGAGAATATTTGTCCCGCCCATTTAGAATACACAGCCAGTTAGGTTAAATTTCAAATAATTTCCTGTTTATTGCGTACAAGTTCTACAAGTATGTGGTAGATTAGTGCTTAAGGTGTTGGACTACTCAGCAGAAGGTTGTGAGTTTGAATCTCGTTCACCAAGCTGTCGCTGCTCGGCCCCTGAGCGAGACCTTCAACCCTCAAAAATGAGATAAAATAAAAGTTGTTCTGGACACATTGTTTTTTTTTTGTTTTTTTTAATATATATAAAAAGTACACCATGTTGTATTCAAATTCTCTGCTCAAAATTATTCTCATATCCCAGCCAGCCGGCTTGAACGCGTCCCATTTGTCGAGCGAGTAAATCTCTCCTCACAGCCATGTTGGATGTGTAGTCCACAGAGCAACAGGAGCAATCAGCAACTCGGAGACACGTAGATAGTGTAACAGTACCACAAAACTGATTCTGTTCACCCTCTCTATCTTTTTCCATCTCAGACTGTCATCTCTATTTCTTCTTCAATCTCTCAGCCCTCTTTGAGGCCAAAGTCTCAGTCTGGGTGTCCATTACTAATCGATTCATAAAGAAGAGAGTGTGATGTGAAATAATAGCCTGATCCATGAGAGAAAAGTACAAGGGAATTATCCCATCTCAAGGTTTGTCTTTCCCATTCAGAAACCCCTATGGCTTTGTAATCTGTCTTTATAAACCATCTTAAGCTCTTAATTCACTTGTATCACTCCACTGGCTGGCCCTCGTTTTCTTCTGGCGGGCACTTTGTAGCCCTTAATCCTCTAAACTGCAGGAGATTTCCTCTAGCTTTCAAAACCTCAGCACCGACACCGACGTACAAGACGATATTGACCAGCTACGGAAAAATCTTGAAAAAATTATTATCGTTATTGCTGCCGTCGTTGTTGACTATTGAGTGAAAATGTATTTACGATGGCTAAAACTTTAACCACGTTAAAAGATGATGTGAGTGTATGATAAAGTATCGTTAGCTACCACAGCAATTTATCAAGTTTTTAATTAATCGTCTGTTTAAAGCTATATATTTGTTATTGTTGTATAAACTTCCAAATAAACAAGTTAAGGTGTGTTTATATGAAGCATAACATTTGAAGCAGACATTTTGGGAGACAATTTAGGAACCTTTTAAATGAATAGAAATATTTTTTCGAACCAACTGAACACTCTCACGATCTCCTGACTCAATGATGTAATATCCTATAATATACGTGTGGCTGGGGGGCATGGTGGTTTAGCACATTTGCCTCACACCTCCAGGGTTGGGGGTTCGATTCCCGCCTCCGCCTTGTGTGTGTGGAGTTTGCATGTTCTCCCCGTGCCTCGGGGGTTTCCTCCGGGTACTCCGCTTTCCTCCCCCGTTCCAAAGACATGCATGGTAGGTTGATTGGCATCTCTGGAAAATTGTCCGTAGTGTGTGAGTGCGTGAGTGAATGAGTGTGTGCCCTGCGATGGGTTGGCAATCCGTCCAGGGTGTATCTTGCCTCGATGCCCTATGACGCCTGAGATAGGCACAGGCTCCCCGTGACCCGAGAAGTTCGGATAAGCGGTAGAAAATGAATGAATGAATGAATACGTGTGGCTTTCAACAAGAAGACATTGCATTTAAAAAGTGAATCGTACTAAGAGGACATATATGTGTTGTTCATGGTGTAATCTGCTATACATGAAAAATGACTGATGGATGATTGGTGATAATTAGGTTGTGATGTGATGTTATGAAAGGTCATGAAGTTGCAGATTGTTTTAAACACCGCTATGTACCTAGCTGCTATTGGCCCTGTTATTACATGTAAGAGAAATGAACTGAACGTGTACCGTGTGGCAATGCGACAGAGTTCGAGTCTTCCTGGGAAGTTCATATCTACAAGCTGGGGAGTTGTACAGTAATTACGACACTTTCGTTGGTGTAACGTTTCTTAATTGACTGCGAAAACAAAATACATCAAGGATATTTAACCATAGTTCTTGAAAATGAAGACAAAAGAATGCACATCAGGTGTGTTTTGTCTTTATTGCTACGTATAATATCAGAATTTATAATAAAACACTACATTATTAATATACAACAGCGTTCGTTTGTAGATCGTCCTAATCACGATCAGCTTACTTTCCCAGATCACGACTGATTCCCTCTCCACCAGCTCATGACGAATAATGAGTGTATGAATGTATTCATCAGATAATAAGTACGAGCCGGAACTTCTTTTGACACTTGAAATAAATTGTGCATCTACGTTCCAAATTACATTGTTTAACCCCAGAGTTATTGGCTTGCGCTTCTCTTCTTGCAGCCTTCTTCTCGATGATGTATGACTGTAGTTTATTTACACCAACTCCCATGGTGCACCGCTGCCCTGGGGCCAGCTGTTTTTGTGTGAGCGCTGAGACGAGGGCTACGTATAGCTCTTTATAGACTCTTCTATACGTGGATTTAAGTCAGGATTATAAAGCTACATTTTTAATCCTGGTTCATTTCGGGCAGTTCTATTAGTCCATATCCTGCTCCATTCTATCTTACTAAAAATAGATGCTAAGTCACAGCTCCAAGGTCCTGACAGAGTATTTAAAAATGACTTGAGTAATTACTTAGTCCTTTTTGAATTAGACTGGATACTGCTAGTCTGTAGAGTTTACAGAGTTTACAGTTTAAGGTACTACTAAGGTACTACTGATCGGAAGGTTGTTGGTTCGAATCCCAGGTCCACCAAGTTGCAGCTGCAAGGCCCTTAACCCTCAATTGCTCAGGTGTATAAACTGAAATAAAAAAAAAATGTAAATCACTGGATAAGAGTGTCTGCTAAATGCTGTAAATGTAAATGTTGAGAATTTGAATCCCTGCAATTTTGCCATTGCTGGGTCCCTGAACAAGGCCCTAAACACTCAGTTGTATAAATAAATAAATAAATAAATAAATAAAGTCGTTCAGGATAAAAGTGTACAGTATACCAAATGCAGTGAAAGAAGATTGCTCAGCTGGGTCAAATAATAACTCTTTCCAACTCTAATGAGCAGAAAAGCATCCCAGAACATGTAACCTTGAGGCAAATAAACTCCATGAGCAGCACCGGGATCGAAGAACAGCTGTAAAGGGAACCAGTAGCTCAGTGGTTAAGTTGTTGGGGCTTCTGACCAGTATGTTGTAAATTTGAATCTCAGAACCACTTGGCTGCCACTTATGGGCCCCTGATCAAGGCCCTTAACCTTTAATTGCTCAGCTGTATAAATAAGATAAATGTAATCGCTCTGGATAAGGGAGGCTGAATGGAAATAGGATGTCTGTATGATTGAATGCATTGCTCTGCTGCCATGTGATGGGCAATAAAGTAACCAGTGTATATACAGTATTTACTGTATGTTTAACACTCGATTGTAGATGTACATTCACATTCTGGCCTTACATAAAGATTGATCTCATGAGCTCAGTTCATCCGGGGGCAGAATCAGGAGAGGCTGAAATGCAGAGTTTAGCTGAGGCAGCTGTTGACTCTGTGTTTAAAGGGGAGGAGACCGGCTGCCAGGAAAACTGTCCATTCGCACTTCACCCCTTTTGTGAGGAGGCTGCAGCCGTGGCTGTAATCATCGCACACAGAACGCACACAAAAGCCACGGAACAGGCGACCATTCACAGCTTGACAGGCTTTTCACCTTTTCATCTGTCTGTCAACACATAGCGGCATTATGCGCTCCTGCTCCCAAATGATCTGCCCATAACCATGAAGCCTGCTGTGCATCAAGCATGGTGCGCATATTAGCAGCAGAATTAGTCACGTTGCATTCGATTTAATAAAATCGCCAATACGTGACAGAAACACAACACAAATGACACATGTGCCGGGAAGTGTGATATGTTAAAATAAATAAATAAATAAATGTTTCGAAGAAACATATTTCTCCATCCCAGGAAATTTCCATAGCAATTATAGTGTCACCTTTCGGTAAGCAGCAGGGTGCTCCGTTTTCCAGTGGATTGGTATTGGTGAGATGTATGTGGATTTGTGTGTGTGTGTGTGTGTGTGTGTGTGTGTGTGTGTGTGTGTGTGTGTGTGTGTGTGTGTGTGTGTGTGTGTGTGTGTGTGTGTGTGTGTGTGTGTGTGTGTGTGTGTGTGTGTGTGTGTGTGTGTGTAGGAGGGGATACTCATGCTAAACAGATGCTTTGTACATCACATTAATAGTAAAGAAGGATTTGTCAAACTGCAATATTCTGGCCAAATGACTATATGTTTGCCAAGTAATTGTGTCAACACACAAGGGTGTGTAAATTTTTGAACACTCTCTGTTGTAAGCAAGCATGAAATTGAGATCTTTCACATGCAAGTGTCTAGAGTAAGAGTATCTAGAGCAATGTGTGTAGAATGTTGTACATCATTGCGTATGTTTCTTTTTTTGTTTGTTTGTTTATTTGACATGAGAACAGGAAGTAGAACAGGAAGTATAATAAAACATGGTTATAGTTTTGATTTACCATGCATAGCTCTTCAGAAACATGATTTTGTTCTTGTTGTTGTAATGGCTGAAAAAAAGTTCTGGCCCTTGATGGTTCAACCAGGTTTCAGCTACACTGAAGTGGATCAAATCCTAGAAACTGAATGTCTTCCAAAAATCCAGACCTCAATCCAATTGAGAATCTGTAGCAAGACATGAAAACATGCTTCGTTCTCCATTCAGTCCAACAAGCCTTGTGTAATTTTGCCATAAAAAACTGGCACAAATATCAGGATCCAGATGTGCAGAGCAGATAAACATATCCTAGAAGACTTGCAGCTGGAAATGCTGCCAAAGGTGGTGTGAATGCTTGTGCGACCGACGACATTCAAATTTCATTTCCAGGTTGTAACAATACAAAAATTTTGAAAGGCGCAAGAGGGTGAATACTTATACAAGGCACCGACAGGGGCATTTTATTTTTCTTTCTTTGAGTGAAAAGGCAAAAAAATAAAAATAGGTTTGGAATTTTTGGTTAATAGGAGTAAACCAGGAAGTAGAACAGGAAGTGGAACAGGAACTAGAACAGGAAGTAGAAATTGATGGCACCAGAACAACCACCAAGAACAACCTATGAATTTCTGAATCCATCAACATTTAAGGAAAGATAAAAAGTGGCCCCTGAGTTCGTATCACTCCCAGCATTCGGTACGCCATTTGTCAGCATTGCTATTCGTTCATTCATCTCAGGCGTCATCGGGCATCGAGGCAGGATACACCCTGGACGGAGTGCCAACCCACCACAGGGCACACACACACTCTCATTCACTCACACACTCACACACTACGGACAATTTTCCAAAATACCACCTGGAGTTCACATCTCCTCTTTAGTATCACAGAGTCCGTCTGGAGCTGGTAGATCCCTAGATGCATCAGGATTCTCACAGTCGGCCTCATCTCAGCGGAGGTCCAAGATCGACATCGCACGGAAAACTCTATGACATCATAGTAGTAAAATCCCCACTAAAAGTGTTCAATATATGTAACCTGGCTTATGAAAAGGTAGCTCTCTGGGTCCATGGCGGGTGATGACTGAATTTGAGTAACGGAGCCGAATGAATAACACGTCAGTCATTTTAATGACTTGATTTTGTCCAGTTGATTCAACCTCTTAACTGTGCGCCAAGATTTTGAGTTTATTTTTAGTTTTGGAGACAAATATCCCCTCAACACTCATTCGTTTAGCAAATGGAATATAATCCAAAATAGTACGAATTAAATTACTTGCAACAAAGCCCTGAGGCTGAGCGCCAGCTAATTTATTATTAAGGGTTGGAGAGGGACCTGAGCCTCTTCTACCGTATATAGGCCGAGAGGTTAAATGAATATTTTGGCAGTTTTGCGCAAATAATTATACTGAGTCTCATACGCAGCATTTCCTGTTAAGTTAATGGCTCATGCACCAACATCCATCCACCACAGGTGCATGATTCATTACAAAAAAAAAAAAAAAAAAAAGGAAAAAGATGGAATATCACTTAAAATGTAGATTAGGGAGAAGTTTTTGTTGTTGTTGTTTGTTTTTTGCCATTTTTTTTTTTTTTTGCTTGGTATCTATCATGCTTTACTTGGTTCCTTTTGATTCCCCTTTGATTATTCCGTCAGAATTAAATTCACCATGAAATAAATGCAGGCTTTTGATGTTGTGACACACACACACACACACACACACACACACACACACACACACACACACACACACACACACACACACACACATATATACACACACATGTATACACACACACACACACATTTTCACATCAGTGGATTCCATCATGTTTGCTTTGTTTGGCTGATTTCACATGGATTTGTTTTCTTTATTCATCAGGCCTTTCAGAATCTGCATTATCCTGTTATCAGGTTTTATTCTTTCTTGTGCGATATTCTGTACATTTATCTTTTTCTTACTTCCCAAAATTAAAGTCATATATTGCAAAAACGCTGGGGCTTTTAATCAACGGGAAATTGCAGAACGTTCTTTAGCGCTAACACAAAATTAATTTGTGAGATTAATACAAGCAATAAAGATCCTCCGGTGTGGCCCGCCGACTGCAAACGTGGCGCTTGCTGCCAGCATTCACAGGTTTGAATCATTACAGCATGAGTCGCAGGTGTCATGAAGCCGGTACGCATCGTTTTCATCCGAGTTTTCCGATCTGTCAGAACACACAGGGTTTACACCTGAGCTGAGTTTAGGTCATGCAATATATATGCATGAGTATAACGCTTATGTTATGTAGTCTGGTGTTGAAAGATTTGTAGTAGATATAGATTCAAATACAGAACTGCTATCGGTTGTTTCTTTTGATTCATCCCGTGATTGGGTTGCTCTTCTGAATGTCCACTCTGATTGGCTGCTGGCAAATAGACACTAATACAGTCATGACTGGATCGTACTGTATTTGTATGAATGAATGTATGATCATCTGAATACAGAGTATAAACCATGTTAGGGATGAAGAAGGAAAGAAGAAAAGAAGGAAGGAAGGAAGGAAGGAAGGAAGGAAGGAAGGAAGGAAGGAAGGATATGTAATGGAATTGGGTCTACAATGTAAAACTGAGGGACAGCAGGAAAATATTCATTGATTCGTTCGTTCATTCGTTCATTTTCTACCGCTTATGTGAACTTCTCGGGTCACGGGGAGCCTGTGCCTATCTCAGGCGTCATCGGGCATCGAGGCAGGGTACACCCTGGACGGAGTGCCAACCCATCGCAGGGCACACACACTCTCATCCACTCACGCAATCACACACTACGGACAATTTTCCAGAGATGCCAATCAACCTACAGGCTTTATGTGTAAATTAAATTAAAATCAATATTTTGTATGACCTATTTGCACTGATAGATAGATAGATAGATAGATAGATAGATAGATAGATAGATAGATAGATAGATAGATAGATAGATAGATAGATAGATAGATAGATAGATAGATAGATAGATAGATAGATAGATAGATAGATAGAATGGGGGATGGCAGGATAAAGAGATGCAGGAAAGTGTATTTAACTGTATTTAGGTTTCATTAAGTTCGATGTTATTCAAGTAGAATTAAATGAAGAAGGAATGAAGGAAGAAGGAAGAATATTGTATATAAATGTCTGTTGCTGGTAATTTCAGGTTAGAATGTAAAAAGGAAGTAGAGTTCATTGTGTTTAAATGCCACCCAAATTTGGTAATTTAGGTTTGTAATGTGAAAAGGAGAAATAAAGTCCCTCGTGTTGCTGTTGATAACTCGGAGCCTTCTGAGTCGAATTTTAAATTGATAATGGTGGCAAAATTGGTAGCCATCAGTGGCAATGCGCTCTAGCGTGTACATACTGTTAAAATGAAGCCGCCTGATCATCTCAGTAATAGAGTTCTCCGTGCTTAAGTGGGCCATAGAGAGAGTCACGCGGCTAAGAACTACGAGTCGAGTTTTAGTGTCTTGCTTCCTCGGTGTCCTGTAACATAAGATCAACTTGTGGAAGATTCCTAAGGAGCTACTGCCCCCTTTCCCATAGTACATACACTGAAGTGCTAAAAAAGCAAAATGTCGGAGATTACAAAATACTAAATAATTTTGTTGTTACAAAAATAACAACACGAGTAATACACATATTAATGTATTGTTTTCAAAAATATTTGCACCCACCCTCGGTGACTTGGTGATCCCAAGGATCGAATAAACAGGGAAATTCTGATAAATGTGAGTTTGAAAAGTTTTCCCTTCCTGAGTCACCTCAGACTTTCTCATTGGGGATAAATACAAGCACATTTAAATATATCTAATATTAATCTTGATTTTTTTTGTATTATATTAATCTGTATGTTATTCTTTATATTAACCTTTTGTTTTATGTTTTTATAGTAAAGCTTCTTTGAGACAATGTCAATTGTTATTAGTGCTATACAAATAAATTTGAATTGAATTGAATTGAAAAACTTCAGCTACTCTCTATTTTCCCCAACGTATTGAAGGATACTATTTAATTTTATATTTAATATATTTTTTAACAGTTTTAACCTTTATTATTTAACCTTTATTATTAGTTTATATTTTTTATAAGATTAATAAGTTTTTAATTACACACTGGGGAGCGTGGTGGCTTAGTGGTTAGCATGTTCGCCTCACACCTCCATGGTTGGGGGTTCGATTCCCGTCTCCGCCTTGTGTATGTGGAGTTTGCATGTTCTCCCCGTGCCTCGGGGGTTTCCTCCGGGTACTCCGGTTTCCTCCCCCATGGTAGGTTGATTTGCATCTCTGGAAAATATTGTCCGTAATGTGTGAGTGTGTTGGTTAATGAGAGTGTGTGTGTGCCCTGCGATGGGTTGGCACTCCATCCAGGGTGTATCCCGCTTCGATGCCCAATGACGCACAGGCTCCCCATGACCCTAGACGTTCGGATAAGCGGTAGAAAATGAATGAATGAATAATTACACCGTTTAAGCTTAGAAGGATAATCTTCCATAAGAGGAACTATTTTATATACAGTACAATACTTTGAATCCAGAATCTGTTTCATTTGCATTTACAGTCACCATCTACTTTTATTTATGATAGGTACTGTACTGTACGAGCTTACCAAAAGTGGAAGCTTGAAAATTGGGTCTTGAAGTCAGATGTCCACATTCTGTGAGCCTCACAATCTCTCATATTCTAAAATGATATATTGTAAATATCTTGTCTGCTGTTGTAGTCCATTTAACGTGTGTATTCTGAGGTGCCATGATTGTAAAGAGTACTTATTTGAGTTACCGTAGCTTCCGATCAGCTTGACCTTGTCTTGTCTTGTCATTCTTCTCCTCAGTCAAATTTTGGTGAATGTTTATACTGTACATATATCTTTGTTTTTAAAGGCTGTTTGGCTGATTTGAATCATCGTGAGGCATGATTTATATTAGTTGTGTTATTTTTGCCTATTTTCTTGAAGGTACATCCAAATAATGACAAATACAGGCATGGCTATACACAAAGAGAACACTTTATCTATTTCACCAAAGCCAATAAACAGCAATAAATCCATATTTATCGTGACATTTAAGAACAATAGGGATCTATAAAGTATGTACTTGTCATTTACTTTTCCTAACAGCTCGGGCCTGTGGATTTATCACAATTCTCATGATGAAGGTTATGGTTATGTTGGACATTTAACAGTGTAACATTTTCCAAAATAAAACTTCTTATTCAGTAGTAATTGAATTTATAGAAATCTTTCACGAGTTCAGGTTTTGTGTTTTAGTAATACGATCATGTATCTGGGACAAGGTCCCTCGTCCCTATCTGTGCTCTTTTCTTTCGCTCTTTGGCCCATTGGATGCTCTCCATGCAGCTGGCAGGACTGTATTTAGGAGCTGCTGTGCATGATGGCCTTTAGCAGAGAATGTAATTTCAGGCTCCAATGGGGGAATAAAAGAATTGAAGAAGAATGATAATACAGTAGAAGGTCAAATATTGATCGTGTTATTGAGAGCTTTAGGCTTATGGCAAGCTGAGTGTACAAACCTCCTTCAGGCCCTTTCTTCCTCCAGGAGAGAGAGCAAGGAGAAGGGGAGAGGGAAGATAGAGAGGGCAATATGCTATGCATCTCTTTTTCGGGATTTGACAGAGCACGAGATTTGCGCAGAGTTCTTCAATTCCGCGCCTGTCCGATGGTGTTTAGTGTATGTGGGAAAATCTTGCCTGTGTCCTTGTAAGTCAAACGGTCCCGGGAGATTCAGATGAGACTGCGGCACGGGTGAATATTTCTGCTCACCGCACATATCCTAATGCTATTCCAGTCCATAGAGAGAGGCTTGAGACCAAGAGAAACGTCTTCACCAATCAGCACAGGGCCCCTCAACCTTGGGCCTGCGACCGGGCCAAGCCGATCCTTTGGTGAATATAAGTGGAAGCGACACACAGACAGAGGTTGTTAGCCAGCCTTATTTACTCTCCGTAAAAGCTCGGCTGGTGTTAAAAGCACTCCACTGCAAATGCTTTCATGCAAAGCCCTCCACCTTTCCTGGGCACCATTTAAAAAGCACTCTTTTAATCTGCCATTAAGTTAACCGTATCCCATCATTTTTCACGTGGATCTGCTACAAGAATGTCCTGTTCAACCTGATGTTCTGTTAATGCTTAATTCATTCAAAGCATTTAAAAGGAAACGTTATGAAGGTTAAGGTTACAGTAAGAGGTGTCGCTAGCACTTGTCCTTTTTTTATACCCAGAGGTCAATAAAACAATCAAAATTTCACTTTCGCTTTCAAATTCCTCTACATTTTTTATTCGATCAGGTTTTTAAGCTCGTGTAAATAACTTGCGGAGATGTCGATGTGTGTTCATTATTTATTTTGTGGTACTTTGTGAGTTTTTGTGCATTTTAAGTCTTTATTTTGTTCAGTCCATGAAAAGGCCATAAAAAAAGAGGAGAAGCCGGTCTGCCCGTACAGAGCCGTAACCCATAAGCCAAGGACAAATACCTCAACTGAAGACAAGATTTAAAGCCTGCTTATTATTATTTATTTTTATACACACAAGTAATCAGGTGTTATTTGCTTTTGTGTCATCTGTTGGCTTCAATTAAACATATC
The DNA here is from genome assembly GCF_022655615.1 of Tachysurus fulvidraco. NCBI lineage: Eukaryota > Metazoa > Chordata > Actinopteri > Siluriformes > Bagridae > Tachysurus > Tachysurus fulvidraco. The sequence continues at coordinate 18,752,884 of NC_062538.1, forward strand.
AAAGAGAAGCAGTGTGTGATAGATAGATAGATAGATAGATAGATAGATAGATAGATAGATAGATAGATAGATAGATAGATAGATAGATAGATAGATAGATAGATAGATAGATAGATAGATAGATAGATGCACTTACAATTTTTTTTCATTTGATACTTTAAAATTTTCTTGAGAAAAATGAGATGCCTTTACTTCTTTTTTATATTATATACTTTACCCAGCATTACAATCACTTTTAATTATTATTATTATTATTATTATTATTATTATTATTATTATTATTATTATTATTATTATTATTTTTATTTTTATTTTTTATTTTTTATCATACCACTCTCAGGTCAAAATGACCTGAACATAATCACTGTAATATTATATTTATTTTAAGTTTCATAATGGAAATATATATATATATACACATTGTTCCACTTAGGGCATTGTGACTTCTTGAGCAAGAAAGTTAAGTGCACAAATTGCAGTAGATTGCTTTAACGTCTGACTCTACAGTAAGTACAACGTGTTGCTTTTATGCAGTACTTTACAGATATACACCGTTTCATTGAACAAAATGCTTTAGTAGCTTTAGCGGCATATGAAGTGAGTTTTGGCATTTATGGTAAGGTTGTGTATCTTGTTCACTTGGGGGAAACTTGGGAGTGGATGTGCGTTGTGCACTAATGTACATGCTGAATCATGACATGCTTGTGTGTTAGGATGCAGGTTACTGGAGCGATAATAACCTTTAGGCTGACTATCAGCCTCTCTTTCTCAGCATGTGTACTGTAGTAGGTCATGGACTTTTCCACAATTTCAGAGGATTAATCCAAAATAATATTATTGTAAAACCTGGTTTATTTATTTTGTTCTATCTTTGTAAATGAATTCTTTGCTTGTGATCTGAACACATACTGAACACACACACGCTTTCTGAAAGTCGTGCTTTAATGAAAATCCTTAAACAAACAACAGATACAGATGCATGAAAAGAGAAATGTAAATGCTACAACATGCTAAAGTACAGAACAAAGCATCCTTATTACCTCAAGCACACTTTTTCTTTTATATCTTTTTATATAACAGTGACTGATGAGCACAGTGTACAATTTGTTTACATGTTTAGTTCGCAAAATCTAAAATTGTTGATTCATTTTGTGTAGCACATAAAAGACAAGTTCTGGCTATAACTAAAAGGATAGGTTAATATTATTGTCCTTATTGTGATCATATATTTTTGATAGATAGATAGATAGATAGATAGATAGATAGATAGATAGATAGATAGATAGATAGATAGATAGATAGATAGATAGATAGATAGATAGATAGATAAATAGTGCAAACGTGTGTATTATGTATATTGTATGTTCAAGAATAACCAATATAAAAAGCAGTGTATAAAGATTATACACACTAACAGATGGTGTAAGTAAACTGGGCTATAAAAGAATTTATACTTATGTACAGTTATAATTGGTAGAAACGATGTGACGAAATGAACAGGGTGGAGCAGAACTGCAATGTGATTACAGATAGTGAAGTAAAATCTTATTTAAAAGGGACTTGTACTATAGAAACTCCGTATAATCTATGTATACAGTAATAATAACCCAATGGAAAAAAAAATGTGTTGCTTAGCGAATGCTGAATCATTGAAATAGTTATTTCTGTTTATGGAAAATGTCAGCGTTTTGAAACAGGAGGTTTTCCTCCACAGGAAAGTCCTCCTCAGGACAAAGGAAGTTAACTTGGCTGATTTCCTAGGGGACAAGTTGCTTTTTCGAGCTGTGTTTAAGAGATGGACAAGAAAGGACATTATTTGGTATTTGTAACAGTTTACTGTATAATCACACCCTCCAGTGTCACCCAAATGAGGACGAGGTTCTCTTTTAAGTTTGGTTCCTCAAGGTTTCTTCAGATTCCAACTAAGGGAGTTTTTCCTCACCACAGTCACCATAATCACCTCAGTCACCTCAGGCTTGATCATTAGGGATAAATACAAATTTAAATTTAAGTCTAATATTAATCTTTAACTTTTGTAAAATAGTATATAATAATCTCTGTATAATAAACTTTTTGTACTATATTGCTTATGTTCTGTAAAGCTGCTGTCCATTGATCAAAACGACATCCAAATAAATTTTAATTAAAAATTTAATTGAATTAATGGATGTTTTATAAACAGTGACAAAAATTAAAGCATTTGTAATCGCAAATTTTATAAGATAAAGCTCATGAACTGCTACTCATCTTATGAATTTTCGAAGATTTTAAAAAGTAACACACTTCAGGAATTTGAATCACCATATATATGCGTATGTATGTGGTATGCCTAGTGGTTATGGTGTTGGCTACCAATCGGAAGGTTGTGAGTTTGATCTTGGTTGTGACCAAGATGCCACTGTTGGGCCCCTGAGCAAGGCCCTTAGTCCTCAGTTGTACAAAAAAGAGATAATGTAAGTCATTCTGGATAAGGGCCTCTGCCAAATTCTGTAAATGTAAAAATGTAATATATAACTTCAGGGTCTTAAAATTTCAAACCTTAAATCGTTCATACGAGCATTCACACAAGAAACTTGGTATATTTGTGAAAAAACGACTTACTTGTGATCCTGGGTGTGTGTAAATTCACACATAAGAAGAAAATAATGTAATCCTCGATTTCCTCGACTACAAATCATTTAATTCGCGTGCAATTTTTATATATACTGTCGGGTATATGATTTCTTATCTCTTACTGTCATGTTTTTTACTTCGTCGCAGGTCTATCCTTAGAGGATCTTAATCATATAATCTGGCTCATATTATAAACACAGTTCTACAATCTAGAAGATTTTATTAGGATCATCTCGTACAGTGTGACAAGTAATAATGTTAAAAGGCTGCAGTAATCGCACAGCGTAAAACAGAAAAGCTTAAGAAAAGTAATGAAGGCGTTCAGTTCATAAAACGGTCCTGTAGCGTTCAGCAGTAGTCGTGATGCAGTGGGTAAATCCACTCGGCTTTTACGGCAAGCTCGCCCCATTAAAAGTGTGGGACATTATGTGGAAGTAATGAAGACTCCCAGCATGTAAATACAATGATTTCTGTGTGCAGATGGAAAACCTTCACAGTCTAGTTAAGTGAATGCATGAAGCACTTTCAGCAATGTCATACAAGGTTCAGGTTAGTGTAAAAAAAATCCTTGACTAAAAGCAGGAATTACAGCATTAGTGCGTGTTTTGAAGGAAGTGTATGCTAATATGTAACCCCTCGTTGCTTTCCTCAGGTGCAGACAAGAGACTAAGTAAAATCTTTCCCGCAACACTTCCATCTTGGCATGAATGCGTAATCAAACTCGCCCTGCGTGATTCTGTTTTGGAACCGAATTCATCAGTCATGCCGAATATCTCATTTACTGGTACGATCTAATGGCTTCATTTGAATGTGGCTTTGAAAATTTGACTAAATGTTCCTCTGTCATTCCCTGTTGCTGTAATGCTATATGAATTGCTGCTTTATTTCATGTTTTCATGTTGGGGACTGATTACTTAAGCCATTTTTTCCAGCTGTTTGAGTAAATGGATTTTATCCCTTGGACGGCCTTAAAGCGTAAACGCTAGGACTTTTTAGAAATGGTTTAGTTAGTTTTAGTGGAACGTTTCATCTATCTTCTTGGTCATAAATTAAAAAGAAAAGTTGTTTCTGGTGAAATGTTTAAATTTTACGGGCAAATTGCGGTGTTTCTGGAAAAATATTTACAGTTTACGGGCAAATAATATATGAATCTATTTTTCGAACAAACAGTGGGAAAATGCTTGGTCTAGTCACAGTCATTATCAAACATGAGCTAAAGGTAATGGTTAATAAATCTGCCTCACTCCTCGGGTTGCAGGTTCAATTCCATTCCACATTCTTCTCATGGTTCTGGGTACTCCAGTCCTGCATTGTCTGCACCTTTGTATAATAGCATACGCTTCCTCCAAAACACACGCTAACTCTGTAGTTCCTGTATTTGTAGCTGTGTTGGCTCAAGTGGGTTGTTGATCAGAGGCTTGGGGTTCAAGCTCCTGCACTGCCAAGCTGCCAGTCTTGGGCCCTTGAGCAAGGCCCTTAACTCTCTCTGCACCAGGGCTGCTGTATCATGGCTAAAGCTGTGCAATGACGTCCAAATTTGTGATATATGAAGTGAGAATTTCACTGTGCTCTAATATGTGACAAATAAAGGTGTCTATGCTGATTGCCATCTCTAAATTGTCCAGATTGTGTGATTGTGCCTTGTGATATTTTCCAGGGTGACCCCTGCCTTGGTCCCCTGTGATAGGCTCCCTGTGACCCTGTGTAGGATCAAAACTCATTTGTTTTTTAACATTTCAATCAGTGCTACATGGCACCCCTGGTTTAGAAAAGCTGATCTACTTTAAAGAAAGAAAAAATGATTCAAATGATAAGTTAAATGTCTTCAACAGATCAGAATGAGTCAGATATAGACACAGAAGCATCTTGAGTATCTTTTGTGTGTGTGTGTGTGTGTGTGTGTGTGTGTGTGTGTGTGTGTGTGTGTGTGTGTGTGTGTGTGTGTGTGTGTGTGTGTGTGTGTCACGGTACCCTCTTTGGCTATGCACACACTATATGAGTAGTCTGGATCTTTTCCATTCCACTAAGGCGAGAGCAGAAATAACTTTATTTCAAATTCCCAGGTGGAAACGACGAGAGCAACATCTTTGGACTTCCATCTCCTCCTTCCTGTGCACAGATAGAACAGAAGAAACACACACACACACACACACACACACACACACACACACACACACACACACACACACACACACACACACACACACACACACACACACACACACACACACATGCCCACACCTTCAGGGCAGTTTTTTATTTCTTTTATTAGATGTCAAGCTTCAGATAAAGATTCAAGCTACCAGGTAAACACTATGACAGCTATTACAGAGGATATTTTGTCTGTGAAACACTCAAAAACAGTCAGGATTACTCCAAGAAAAACATTTTTTCTTTAACCTTTTTTTTTTTCTTATAGGAAAATCAGCTTGGGAATTCATTGGGAGTCATGTACTGCATCTAAATCAGATTTTTATCTATTTTTTTTAAATACATGATAAATTCATGCTTCATTTTAGTCCGCAGCATTTTCTTCTGTCACAGTGATATATTGTGTTTCTCACCTCCTTCATTCTACATTACCTTTAAACCGGTTCCTTCAAAAGAAAGGCGTACGGTTCGACAAAACAAACAAAAAAAAATGTGGAGTCAATATTAATGTATATTTTTATTCATAAATCTGTCCTCTTGTATTATTCATTTTGAGAAACAGTGTGAATGTGAGTGGGTGCGAGAGTGAGCAAGCGAGCGTGTGTGTGTGTGTGTGTGCATGTGTGTATAAGGAAAAGACTGATTTCTCGGATATGTGAACCCGCAGAATGGCTAATTAAATTCCAATGCAAATCCAGCAGTATTTCGTGACAGCTTGTGATAAAAACCCTATTGTGTTTAATGATATGCTTTGTGAATGTGCATGAGTGGAGATGGAATTGAAAATGTGGGGTTAGGGGGAGGATGAATCCAGATGCAGCTCAAGCCTACCTGTGGATGTGCTGCAGGATGTGGCTGAAGGGGCCGATTCGGATCACGGGCATAACAATACTGACGATGATTATAATAACAATGATAATAATAGTGTTAAAACCATCTAATGGAAGTTTCCTTTAAAGCAATTATTACAGTATATGATACATGATACCGTTTTCGCTCAGCTTTTAGGTCAGGATGTACCGAGCTGCTTGGAGAGCTATATACTGTAACATGCTTTTATTTAAAATGTTTACGAGGAAGATGGAACGTTTCAAAATACGTTCGACTAGCGAATTTTCGATCTTACGAGGGACGATAGCGATACGACAAAATTGTAAACATATTTTAAATTTCACGTGGCAGGCGATCTTAGCAGCGTATATTTTAATACTTATATTCCACAGTGCTATTGAATTCTTAAATCTGATTGGTCTAAAGGAGTTTATTAATTGTCTAGAACAGCTTCCTGGTTGGTTAGTAGTGCCAGTTGTATCATTTTTAGAGTAACAAGTTTTTAGGATTCCTGTCAGAGATGTTTATGAAGTATTTATGGAAGGAGTCTCCAGTGTCAGAAGTATATCTAACGGTCAGAAGTAAAGCTGTAATTGTATAGAAACAGAGAGGCTGGTGAGCGAAGAGGTTTCAGCTGCCATAACCTAACCGCTAACTGTCTTTGTACCTCAGTAAACTGTTTAGCACATTTAGCTTATACTAATAGCAGCTTTATTATATATAGAAGCAGCATGTGGTGCTTTGCAGAGAAAGAATAATGCAAAATTACATAAAAGAATATTTATAAAACAATATGAGTGCAATGATTAAAGAAAGGAAATTAATAAGAAAAGTAATTAAAATGTAGAAATAAAAGATTGCCTTTATTAAAAAGCAATAAAAATCTGAACTTGCATAAAAAGAAGGCTTAGAAAAGTAATTAAAATTATCTTTAGAATCGTTCTGTGCCTTTAAGAACGCCTCCAGAATTACTTAATTGTTTAGTTTATTTCATATATATGTAATTTACTGTCATTTACTTTATTGCTTATATGCAGATAATTATCAAAGATATGACATCACCATGACAAAAATGATATTTTTGTTTTTTATTTTCTCTACGTCAGTCTCTTGAGTTTTGTTATCTGCTCAGCTCATCACCTCATCGTCATGCATGATGGAAATGTAATGTAATGAAAATAAATTGAAACGAGATGATTAGAGGCGGTGCACAGGCAGCACACATCAGATGTTGAGTCTGTATGCTGTATTTTTGCACCGTGCACACTTTTGTCAGTGCATATAGCGACATGTAGTGTAGCCCGTGCACGCTGATGACCCCTCGCTGTGTTCCTGCCGAAGCTCACCAAGGAGGAAGAGCAGAAGGGGAGGGCAGCCGGTGGAAGCTGAACAAACAGCCTGTCAAGGTTAATTACATCCAGCTCTGTGAAGGCCTTTAGGCCTGCTCCTTGTATCCTCACACACATAAACACAACTTTGAGCCAAAGGGAGGAGGGAGAAGGTAAAGGGGTGCTTTAGGTGCAGAGGGCACACAGTAAAATCAGCAGTGTTAAATGAACTCCTACGCTGCTGGATTTGACTGTGGTGAACTCTGTAGGAGTTTATTGAACATTTCTGGTTTCTATACATCTTACCTTAGCAGCACAAGATATTATCTACACACACTACACACAAATTCAAATTTATTTGTGTAGCACTTTTAACAATGGACATTGTCTCAAAGCAGCTTTACAGAACACAAGAAACATAATACAAAAAATATATATATAAAGATCTTATATAAAGATTAATATAATACAAAAATTCAAGATTTATATGAGACTTATATTTAAATGTGTTTGTATTTATCCCCAATGAACAAGCCTGAGGTGACTAAAGTGACTGTGGTGAGGAAAAACTCCCTTAGATGAAAGAGGAAGAACCCTTAAAAGGAACCAGACTCAAAAGTGAACCTCATCCTCATTTGTGTGACACTGGAGGGTGTGAATATTTATATACAGTCTGACAATTGTGTATTAATTAGGAGGTTGTTGTACTGAAAGACCACATGTACCTGGCATCTCCTCATAGAATGTCCGAATACTTTATGAAGCGGAACATAACTGGAGCTGGTACATCTCTGGATGCCTCAGGATCCTCAGAGGGTTGGTCTCATCTCAGTGAATCCAAACACACACACCATACACCATAGTAATTCAATTATTCACCTGCACTTCATTTTGCTCAGACTGATGTTGGATTCAGGGCCTAATAACATGCCTAAAAAGGTATGACACAGCAGTACACTCAGAATTGGACTTCAGTGCATCTCAGAGCACCACACAATTTAGCATTACCAGTTGACATCCTGGCATGTTTTGGGGAGCTGGGAAGAAACCTCACAGTAGAACATGCTAGAATTTGCACACACACAGTAACACAAGGTTCAGTATCTAGACTAATGTATATACTACACAAAAATGGACTCTGGGAAACCAAGCGTGGGTAATATGTAATAAATATTTAAATATATATATGCAACAGACTCGTTCATGCTCCTAAGTGAAGCCACAGAATTTCTCGGAGGCTTTTATTGTTTGGTCTGCCTGTTGTTATTAGGATCATATTTATACTACTGTGGTATTATAGTGCAATGTTATAAAGTGGTAGTCATTTAAAACCTTTAAATAAGAGACTGCAAAGGTTTTAGAGTTTATTGTTGTGTGCTTGGATAGTGCTTTAGTGCTTTAAAGATCTAAATGCAATGAAACGATTGTGCTACAGTTGTACACAAACTGATAAGTCAGCTTTTCATGGTACAAAAAGTAGCAAAGTGTAAACATTGAACACCGGCAAAAGACTACAAGACTGATTATTAATTTGCTCTAATAAAGTAAAAATAATAATATAATTCTTAATCTACAGATTTCCAGAACTGAAATCTTGATCATTGTCTTAATTTCACATGCACGATATGGCCAAAAGTATGTCAACACCCAACTATTACATCCATATGTTGTGTTACTGCTTCATGAAGATTTCGGACCTTCAGTGAGAAGAGGCCATCCCTGTGAGGATCCCGAGGAACCAAGCAATGTACAGCTCCAGTTGGATTCCATTTAATGAAAGCTTCGCATGTGTATGTGATCTTTGAGGACAACGGACACCTAATCGATACATAATTGTCAGACTATATGACTGCAGAAAGGGAATAATTCATAATAAAACTCTCCGGTGTTTATAGCAGTTTATATACACATCTGCCACTGTCACCCAAATGAGGATGAGGTTCACTTTTGAGTCTGGTTCCTTTCAAGGTTTCTTCCTCTTCCATCTAAAGCAGTTTTTCCTTGCCAGAGTCACCTCAGTCTTGCGTATTAGGGATAAATAAAAACACATTAAAGTCTAAAATTAATCTTGAACTTTTGTTGGTCTTTGCCAAACACATTCTGAAGCAAATAATTGTCTAGAATGTCTTTGTACGCTATAGCATAGGGAATTTCCCTGTAAGAGAAGATAACTAATAGGCCCAAAAGACAATGCACCGATTCACATGGTGTGAAAGAACTCGAGAGTCCTGTATAGACCCCTGACCTCAACCCCACTGTCCACCTTTTGGGTCATACTTAACCTCTTGAGGGTAAATGAACATAAATCTCCACAGCAGACCTCCAAATCTAGAAGAAACCCTTCCCAGAAGAGTGGTGATTATTATGTCATTAAAAGTAGGACTAAATCTGGTATAAGATGTTTTGGGACATATGGGTGTCACTGGTCCGGTGGCTTTTGGCCATACTCAAGCACAAGCAAGTTTCTAAACCATCACCCAAAAGTGAAGAAAGAAGAAAATTACATTTAAAGATTAAATTGCGACTCCACTGAAAGATGCCAAATCTTTATAACTTAATAACAGCATGGACAAGATTACTGCCAAATTGTAAAGCATACACTATACTATGCTGGAAAAGAAGTTCTCGCTTTTATATCTGCATGATTCACATCAGTCTCTGTTTCATTACCTGAGGTAAAAGTCGCTCAGTGCATTAAGCACAAGCCTCATCAATATCTCTTTACTCTGTAGATCTCTCTTCATAATTCATGCTAACATTAATGTCTTTTTATTATTTAAACTTTGTACTCTGTCATCCAGACACAACGTGTATGCACTCCTTTCTGTTCTGATGATGTTATGACATTTAAAAGCTGATAACTGATTTTTAAACTGATTCTTATGACCATTTTATTTTTTTTTGCCATCAATATCAATGCAAAAAAAATTAAACATTTACTTTTCAGACTTTTCCGCTTGTCAAAGTAGACAGATCTATCAAGAATTCTGTCAAAGTGTGATATTTATTGTGTGAGGAAATCACACTTAGCTAGAAATGGTTTAGTCATCTTTAGACAGCCTGGCTGTTTGTTGGACAACTTGCTCTGATCTTTGCAGGCAGAAAACAAACACGGTTCGGAAGGAGACTCAATAAAAACTGTAATGTTGTGGTAAAACTGTATATTTACATTTTCTTAAACTAGGTTATGTTGGATGAAAGCCTCAATTTTGGTCATGTTTTGCTCCTATAACCCCAGTGACCTAAAAACATTCCTGTAAACTAGACGACACAAAAAAATAAAGAATAAAAACAACCTTGGGGGGCAAGGTGGCTTAGTGGTTAGCACGTTCGCCTCACACCTCCAGTGGTTCGTCGTTCGATTCCCGCCTCCGCCTTGTGTGTGTGGAGTTTGCATGTTCTCCCCGTGCCTTGGGGGTTTCCTCCCCCGGTCCAAAGACATGCATGGTAGGTCGATTGGCATCTCTGGAAAATTGTCCGTAGTGTGTGAGTGAATGAGAGTGTGTGTGTGTGTGCCCTGTGATGGGTTGGCATTCCGTCCAGGGTGTATCCTGCCTTGATGCCCGATGATGCCTGAGATAGGCACAGGCTCCCCGTGACCCGAGTAGTTCAGATAGGCGGTAGAAAATGAATGAAAACAACCTTTTTTGTCCCAGGACACATTTTGCGATAGGTTTTATATTTTTTAAACCTAAATAGTCACCTTTAATTCCAGTGCTTGTTGTGTGTTGCTAGGATAGAGGATAGGTTAGAGGGCACTAACACTTTTAAAATACTGTTAATCACTCGCTATTCAGAAATTTTCACTCGCTTCCATGGTCTGCTCTTTGTATATGAGGACTCCTTCATAAGCTTTTTACTGAATGCTAACACAGTTGATAAATTCTCCGAACGCATTACAGACAGTAAATGCATTGTCATAATAATCATTGTCATTCTAAATGAGTCCTCAGATGTAATTTGTTGAATAAAGGCCAGGACTGGATTGGGGACTTGTTTAGACTTTCTAACTCCCTCCCTCTTTCTCTCTATCTCTGTTTTTCATGCTTTCTTTTTTATCAAGGGGAAAATGTAATTACTTTTAGGTTAGAAAAACAATTGGAGAAAATTGTGAGTGCATTCTGCAAGCAGATTGGTCTTCTTCTTCTTTTTTTTTTTTTTTAGATGTGTGTTCTCTAATTATTTTGGCAAAATGTTATTCAGTTATTTAACCTGTATAATCATTCTAACCGCTGTACCCTGCAATTAGAATGATTATACAGGTTGAAAGCAACACTAGAATAAACCTATAGTATAGAAATCTAAATTTAATTGTGTAATTCAGAAGCAGAGTTTTAATCAATGGGCATTAGACACATTAATCACTCTGGTGTTTTTATTTCAAACAACGTGAAGCATATTAAGTGGGGTTTTTTGCCTCTTGTATGCCGTTTTAATTATAAATATACAATTTAAAAAAATGAATCTGGGCTAAGTCTGGAATGGGGTGTTTAGGCATGTGGGTGTGATTGGTCAGGTGGCCACAAACTTTTGGCTGTACATTTTTTCGAAGCACAAGTGAAGTTTTAAAACCATCCCTGAAAGTGAAAAAGGAGACAATTATAAGATTAAATTGCAAAAAAAAATAAATTAAAAAATTAAAAAAAAATACAAAAAAAATACAAAAAAAACAAGTAAACAAAACCTTTCTGTTAACATTGCAGATATATTTGCAATTAATTTAGATACAAGAATGCATCTAGATGTTGATAACCCTTATCATTTTTTTTTAGATTTGTAGAACATTTTTACAAAAAATAACATTATATAATATATTCTTATTTATTAAATAATTTTTTTATTATATTTAGCTGCTGTGACAAATCAAAAGGGTACTTTTTATGTTTTTAATTTCCGAATTTAAGAATTTTTAATAATGTGCTACCTTAAAGAAAAAAAAAAAAAAAACTTTTTTTTTCTGTTTAGTTGCATTTGTATGTTGGTTTGTTTATTTGTTTGAACATTTTAAATCAATCAAAATATTTTTAAATGAATATTTTATATTTAATCTACATGTTGGATTACATGATTAAGGTGATAAAAAAGGAATAAACTGCAAAAAAAAACAATATTCCAAATGTTTTCAGGTAACATGGTCGAGCAATAGTAAGCTAAAATGATCATGACTCCTTGAAAAGGGTATAGTATTATGTCTGGTTCTGTAAAAAAAAACACCTCTAAATAACTACATATGCAACACTCCATGTGTTTCCATTCATGTGTACCTACATCTCAATTCTTTTAGGCATTTACTAAGCTATTTTTCATACCGCCGCAGAAGTGTCCACAGACTCTGAAAGCATCTGGATGCAAATGAGATGCAGGGGTTGACTACAAAAAACTCAGTCCAATTCATTATAGTTGAAACTTCCAGCCTGTATTTGTCACATGTCCGAATGCAAGTTATCAACAAAAAATATTTCCATTCATACTGATAATGTGTTTTCCATTCCACCTACAAAAATACTGTTATTATTTCCCTGAGGCTGGACATCTTGGTAATAGATTTGCCCCGAACGCGGCATCAGAGAACGGCAACAGAGTACAGTGCTTCCTACAGTATACGTGTTTTCCTTCTGCGATAAACAAAACAATTTTCGAACCAATTTTCCCTCCCAAAACAATCTGTGTGTAATGGAGCAGGACAGCAGAAGTAGTTCTCTTCCCCATCCTCTTCCTCATGATGAAAAATCAAAGGTGTGAGTGACTGTGGTACAAAACAACAGAATTTCTTGACTAAGGATGCGACTCCAGATCTGATTGGTTTTTCTTTCCACTTCTCGCCGCCGCCTCGCCGGCCCCTTAACGCAACTCGTGTCACAAACAAATTCCAATTCGCACGCTTAGTTTGCGAGCATTTGCCGTTTGACAGCTGATCATCGTGCAATTTATTTGTAAACAACCTCAAATGGAGAGGTACATTCGCATACATTCGAATGTGATATAAGGAATGGAAAGCAGACTTGTGTTTGGTGCTGAGGATAAATGGAATGAAAACAAAGGATGGTATAGCAGCCTTTAATTGAAACTAAGGCTTGCTGGTTCACTATTTCTTTCTTTCTTTCTTTTTTTAACTAACCACTGTCTAGATAAGAGCTTAATTGAGAAACTGTGAGAAATACCACTGCAGTGTTAACACGACTGCTTTCTTTCTTCATCGTCATCATCCAAGAGCAAACTTGAAAAAGAAAAAGAAACCATTGAGAGTTTTACCAGTGCAGCTTTGGTGCGTCCTTTGATTAATGTTCCTGGTTGAAAGGAGTGTGGTCTTCTGATATTGTCACCTATTCATCTCAAGGCTTGGTGAGATGCTTTTCTGCTCATGACGGCTATAAAGAGTGATTATTTGACTTACGTAATGTACTATTATTATTATTATTACTTATTCGTTTAGTTTTATATTTTTTTTTCTTACAGCTAAGATGTCCAAGCATGTTATTAGCAGAAAAACACAATTTTGGTCCAGACCATTTTTATTTTTCACAGAATTCAGCCACAGCAACAGCTGAAGTATTTTCCACACGTGATGACCTGAATTTATAAAAGGATAAATTTAAGTTAGTTTAAAATTCATTTCCTTTTTTTTTTTTATATATTCCTGTAAAGCTACCTTGTGACTCTGTTAACAGAATATAGATTAAAAAGAGATTTTCACAAATCCCATATCAGTTTCTTTAATGCACAAAACCTCTTGTCTGCTGTTAACAATCGTTGTCGGTCATTCTCCGGTGACTGAAATCACTTTTTCCATCATTCGAATGTTTGATGTGAACATTAGCTCTGAAGCTCTTCATCTCTACTGTATCTGCGTGATTATATGCATTGAGCTGCTTCCACATCATTCCTGACACCCTAACGTCAGGTCAGAGGATTCAAAAATACAGGATCAAATCCTGACAACGTCATCCATGGCCTGGAAGAGTAAGACAGAGAAATTGCTCTCTCTGGGTGGGAGGGATAGTTAATCTCTTTGCTGTCAATCAGATTGTTACTAATTAAGTATGGGCATTTTTGAGCTTATGTATTGTAGGTGAAAGAGGGCAGTAGATGCTTTTCGTGGTGAGGTACACTGACCTTATTTACATTTACAGCATTTAGCAGACGCCCTTATTTAATTTTTATACAACTGAGCGACTGAGGGTTAAGGGCCTTGCTCAGGGGCACTTTGTGGACATAGGAATCGAACTCACAACCTTCCGATTGGTAGCCCAACACCTTGACCACTAGAATACCACTGCACTGTTGTGTTGTATGAGCAGAAGTTCAAAAAGATGTGCAGTCTGGTTTCAGACGTCTTTGAGGAGACACATGGTCTTCACATTTTACCCTTTCCAGTTGGTAGCTGTGTCCATTGAGAACTATCTAGTTAGTGGGAATTAGTGAATGACCCAAATTGGAGAAACATGTGCATTTGAAACATTTTTCATACTATTATTTCTCAAACCTGAAATTACATCTCCTGCTCTTCAAGCTCTGCCAGCCTGCAGTCTGCAGAAATACTGCCATCCTCATCTGTAATGCAGTTTCTGTTTGTTCACCATGAACAAATTTCCAGGAGAACTAAGCAAAAAGACCAGGTTGTATGTCTGCTTTGCAATCTCAAGCTCATACGCTTTATTACTCGTAATCCTCTACGTTGTGATTTATCACAACCACTTTAAGAACAAGGATTGTGATCGTAAATGTATACGAATGAAGGACAGAATTTAAATTTGTCCTTTCCTGTCATTTGAGGACAAGATAAAGCAGTTTTATGAATATTTCTCAAAACGCTCAGTGGCACTTTGACAATGGCTACATTTCCTAACAACACAAGGGCACACATTGCTGATGTAGGAATACAGGCTGAAATATAACCATGTGCAATTTAGATCATAAACTGCAGAATAAAGCATGAATATCATATCTTGTTTCTCAGCTGCTGACGACAATGTTGTGCAGGGTCTGATCTCTGACAATGACGAGCAGGCTGATCTGGAGGAGATTAAATGCATGGAGAACTGGTGCCAGGAGAACAAGTGACTCCTGAAGGTCAACAAGACAAAGCAGTGGACAAGAATAGTGGACTTCAAAACAAAGCCGGAAAGGAGCTTTCACCTCATTAGGAATATTGGAACCCAAGTGGAGAAAGTGGACAGTTTGATGGACTAAACTTGGTCTTCACATCATCCATGCTAAACCTGTCATGGTCATGTCACCCTGTTAAAGATGGAGGCCTGTCAACATCTTAAAGCACCTTAGATGCTTAAAGGGAACTTTTACACCTGCATTATGGAAAGCAACCTGACAGGAAGCATCACGGGCTTTGGGAACAGCACTAAGCAGGATAGGTATTCTTTCCAGAGCGTTGTGAGATCATCTGAGCACATTATCTACACCAAGCTTGCTGAACTGCATTCAGTCTACAGCAAGAAGTAGTAGCAAGGCCAAAAAAATCGTGAAGGACGTTATCCATCCGAACAACAGACTCTTCTCTCTATTGCAGTCAGGGAAAGGCTTCCGCTCCTTGAAGGCCAACACGAGGATTTGAAAACATTTAAATTTTAACTGAAATTAACAAAGGGGGGCACGGTGGCTTAGTGGTTAGCACATTTGCCTCACATCTCCAGGGTTTGGGGTTCGATTCCCGCCTCCGCCTTGTTGTGTGTGGAGTTTGCATGTTCTTCATGTGTGGAGTTTCCTCCTCCGGTCCAAAGACATGCATGGTAGGTCGATTGGCATCTCTGGAAAATTGTCCGTAGTGTGTGAGTGAATGAGAGTGTGTGTGTGTGTGTGTGTGCCCTGCGATGGGTTGGCACTCCGTCCAGGGTGTATCCTGCCTCGATGCCCGATGATGCCTGAGATAGGCACAGGCTCCCCGTGACCCGAGAAGTTCGGATAAGCGGAAGAAAATGAATGAATGAATGAATGAATGAATGAATGAATAAAATTAACAAGTATTTTACACATAGGTATGGCTATGCAGAATATGTTAACCAACTGTGGATGTGACATCAGTTGTACTTTGTTACCCTTAACTACAAACTGCACAGAGAATCAGATTGCTAATGCAAATTAGCACTCTTTATATTGATCTTTGCAATTCAGAGCATCAATCCGGTGTTAATGTCGGTTAATATGGATCTTAGTCTTGTCTCAAAAACTCTGCAATACACTCTGTTTTATTTGTTGTTTTTTGTTTTTCTTTTCAATTTCTACCCCAGTTCTACAAGTTTACTCTTTTACCACCACCCTGACAGCACTCAGATCTGCCAGCAGTTTGTAATACTAGGCAATAGCACTAAGTCATAGTTTTTGCGCTAGTCATAGAAACTGATGGTATTCTGTACAGCAAGCCGCAAGCTGTGACTCACTTTAAAGTAGGCTCACAGTCAGATTGCTCTGCTGTGTGTGACAGTATGTGGGCAATTTGTTTCAGCCATGCCGCGCCGAACCGGTCACGCTCTCCCAGATTAGTTTGGCATCGGTGGAGGCCAGTTCAGCCCCGTTATGAGCTTTCATTTCACAGTGTGCAGCAGGATTTAATCAGATTGTTTGATGTCAGGCCCATGTGCTGGGCTTGTATGTTCGAGTGACGTTACATGTACGCATTTATGCATCAATAGCCACGCGACTAGCTATGTTGCAAATGAAGCGGGCGGAGAGGGAGATGGAGAGAGAGAGAATTTCTGTCACAAATCCCATCTCCTTGACAGCTGTCATCACTCACTTTTTGCTGGGGGAAAAAAGACCGGGTAGATGTGGGTAGATGGAGAAAATGGTATTGAATAACCCCCGTGGTCAAATATTTTTTCAGGATTTCAGGCAGTGTGATAAATTAGATGCCCTCTGGATCAATACCTGCTACTTTCCTCATAGCTCAAGATGGGATTTGTCAAAGTAAGAACTCAGAAGGACGATAGAATGCAATAGGAAGTAGTGTGTAATAAGTCGAGGGGTGTGGTTTGCATTTTTTGTGTCTATTAGACAATAAATCTTGTGTGTGTAAAGTCTGATGTAACCCTGACTACATGGAGAAATATTTCTACTTTCATTGTCATGCTTTGTCATCGTTTTGATTTGTTTTCCTAGCCAGCCGAACTTTCAGCTATGGGACTATTTTCTGAATTTATATTAGACCTGCCTTTGGCCCAGCTTCATGCACGTTAATGGTGGAAAGTTTTAATTAAAATGTCAAGGTGGTATGATGTCCCATAATGCCTCTGTGCCTCTTCCTCCACCACTGTCTTTCTCTGATCCTCCCCTGAGACCTATTAAGTGCCTGCTGGAATGATATGCTGTTCAAAGGGGTGAGCCTAAAGGTTTCCCTACACTGTGGCTCTTCTCCCTCGCAATTCCAACATCCTCTTTGGCTGACCTTTTAGCAGACAGCGTCCTCACTAATGCACTTGCATATCTAATGAGCAGGTCAGGCTTGCTCTGACAGCTTATGAGTGCGATAAGACATTGCCTCCCACCGCTCTCCTGTCTTTAAATGTTACATCCTCCCTCCCTCCCTCTCTCTCTCCCTCTCTCTCTCTCTCTCTCTCTCTCTCTCTCTCTCTCTCTCTCTCTCTCTCTCATTTCTTTTCTGTCCCCCCATCTCGACTCTCCTTGCAGGCAAAAGGTGGCTAGGAAGGACAGAGTGCTAACTTCTAGCTGTTAGCTGCTTTTTATAAATGGGGACAGTCTGTGGGAGGCAAATTCTAATGAGGATTTCTCTTACACATGTAATATACTTTTGTTCTAATAAATCACTGAGAGATGGAAGCATCAATAATGTTTATGTGCTCATTAAATGCTTGAGCTCATGTTGATTGTTTGATGTCCTTGTCACAAGGGTTAGATCCCCAAGGAGTCTCTCTCTCTCTCTCTCTCTCTCTCTCTCTCTCTCTCTCTCTCTCTCTCTCTCTCTCTCTCTCTCTGTCTGTCTTTCACTCAGAAGAGAGCTGTAATCTCTGTTTAGGACAGGTCAATATCTTCCTTCAGTGGGATAGGTTAAGTTAATAAGCTTTACATCACACCATTTTAACATATTACATGACATTTTAACATGTCTACTATCCAGTGAAATAATGCCATAAATTCAGGCTTCTGTTTTACCAGACTGTTACAAGCATCT
This sequence comes from Tachysurus fulvidraco, assembly GCF_022655615.1. Classification (NCBI taxonomy): domain Eukaryota; kingdom Metazoa; phylum Chordata; class Actinopteri; order Siluriformes; family Bagridae; genus Tachysurus; species Tachysurus fulvidraco. The sequence continues at coordinate 18,770,947 of NC_062538.1, forward strand.
CATAATGGCTTTGTATCAAGTAAACGAAATTAACATGCTATATTTTAGCCCCCGTTTAATATGGAATTTACTTATCTAGGACAAATGTGTGATGTGTGTACAAATAACACGTTATCTATCAACTAGTTGTGAAGGACACCCTTGTCTTGACTTGTATATTGTATTTCCATAAAAGACTGGGCAACTAATCATACAAACCTCGTAATAAATCTTCAATGTCCTTTTAGCACAGGCATAACCTTGTTATTAGGAATGTGACCCCAAATAAGTTGCCTATAAAATGTCCCGACTATGTAATCCTTGCCTTCACTCCCATTACTGACTTGTCAATAGTTTAGGATTCAAAGACATGGAAAAAAAGACTTTCAAGCTTTATAAATTACTCACCATCATATAGTGTGTGTTGATGTGGTTCTAATATCTGATTTATAATCATTTTTTTGGGGGGGGGGTAGAGTGGCTTAGTGGTTAGCATGTTCGCCTCACACCTCCAGGGTTGGGGGTTCGATTCCCGCCTCCGCCTTGTGTGTGTGGAGTTTGCACGTTCTCCTCCTGCCTCGGGGGTTTCCTCCGGGTACTCCGGTTTCCTCCCCCGGTCCAAAGACATGCATGGTAGGTTGATTGGCATCTCTGGAAAATTGTCCGTAGTGCGTGAGTGTGTGAGTGAATGAGAGTGTGTGTGTGCCCTGTGATGGGTTGGCACTCCGTCCAGGGTGTATTCTGCCTTGATGCCCGATGACGCCTGAGCTAGGCACAGGCTCCCCGTGACCCGAGGTAGTTCGGATAAGCGGTAGAAAATGAGTGAGTGAGTGAGTGAGTGAGTGAGTGAGTGAGTGATTGAGTGATAATAATTTTGCTTTGTGTCCTGTGGCATATTAAATCTGAAAAAAAAAAATACATCGAAAGTATCCCAACCTCTTGTGTATTTCAGGACAGGATGGCAAGCTGTCTACCCTGCCAAGCCTGATGAGGGGTTAGACGATAGACATGATCAATGCCTGAATTGTTTGGGACCCGAACATCTGCGACAGGTACTTACGGAGTCTTGACCTGACTGGAGCATAACGCCATTAGTGATGTGTGATCCCATCTGGAAATACTGCTAGATGTTCATCACGTTCCTCTAGCTCTGCCTGGGCACACCAAGTAATGAAGCAAGTAAGCAAGATGAAGCAAGTAAGCAAGCATGATCTAGCAACAGAGGCCATCAGAGGAACAAGCTAACTTCCTTTGCTGAGTTCCAGCAGCAGGAACAAAAGTGGGCAGAAGAACTTTGATGTTCAGTTTCATGGAAGAGAAAGATTGAATACATTTACTGCTTAGTAACAGAACATGCAGTACAGGAGGTTAGAGAAGCTGGATGGAGAAATGGGTCAAATTCAAGAGCTGTTGGAGGAAATGGAATGGTGCAGTGAAGGACAGAACTCGAAGAGTGGTATATTCTCACATACAGAAACAGATACCGATGCACTGTCAGTGGCTGCATTGGAAACTCTGAACTTGAGGACCACTCTGCTGAAGTGTAAAGAAGGAGCACAGCACGGCAATGGCACTGATTGTACTGCAAACTGTTGTTAAGGCTGCCTTGGCAAAATTGACACGAAAACAAGAGCAGGCATACCGACTACATCCACAGATGCAATAACCTTAAACTTGACATCTTTCATCTTATGGCCGTTGTACCAATTAGTGTTGGTACCTGGTTAGGTCAATTTCTTAACAATTTTCAATTTTGTTGCATTCAGGGTCAGATTCCTGGGCAGGGAACCAACCCAGCCACAAGGGGGTTAACTCTCAATGCCGGTCCCAAGCCAAGATAAAATGGGAGGGTCGCATCAGGAAGGGCATCCGGCATAAAACCTGTGACAAAAGCAAATATGTAAGTCACATCATCCACTGTCATGAGCCTGAACATAGAGCTGCCAAAGTGCAACAATCGTACAGTATGTGCCCACAAATTTGGCTTTAAATGACTGTAGCTGTTGTGCATACAGTCCCAACAGCAAGCTGTCTCAATCAATAATGAAATTATACATTTTCTGAATTGCTCTCGTTGAAACAGCAGCTTGACAACTGTGAAATATCAACCAATGGACATTTACATTTTTGAAGAAAAACATAGAGTTTGCCAGATTTCCCAATGCTTCATTGTAATCTGTCATTTGCTGTACATTTGAATGATTATTATACTCAAAAGAATACAGTTTAAAGACTCATCTTACAATCAGCACCATGAATAATGCTGGTTCTCAACAGTAGGCAGTGAAGAAACTGACAAATATGATTTTTATATTAAGCACTAAACTGCTTAAATAAGCTCTTCTCATAAATATGTCTTACTGGTAGCGTGTAGTCTTATAAACACTGTCCTAATATAAGGTACAGGTCTTAACATTTATGTTCAGTACATTGTAATGGATTTCCGATTTCCGATTGCTGGTATTTATTCCAAAATATCCTGTATGCTGTATCTAGCAATAAAAAGAACAATTATTCAAGCATATACCTTCAACTTCTTTATGATTGATGTGTATGAGTGGAAGATTAGGGTTAGGGTTAGGGTTAGGGTTATATATATATATATATATATATATATATATATATATGGCAAGTGTGAAATGTTTGCATCAGGTGTTCAGAAGATATGAATTATACAAGCCTTAATTTTGTTTTCTTTTTAAATGACACAACAAAATGTGAGTAAAACCATGGAGTATTATTTTGGCCCAGCTCTATGATCTCTACAGCTTCCTATTTCCCTACCCACCCGGAACAGCTGAGCTGGGCCATGCACACTCACTCATCACGGATTCGCAGCACAGTCGCTCCCTTGATAGATGTCTCCCAGCTGCTCTTTGCCCCTGCAGTAGACCTTCAGCCATTGCACAGAAGCCTGTACTGTCTCTCCTAACCCTCTCTGAGACTATTATCCCTGAGCTGGGCCACAAAGCAGCTCGTCTGGGGTCAGTGCTCTCCTGGCCCTGCTTAATGAAGCATACCATGCCCACAGGGACTGTAATCACCGGGGTATGCATACATCTACCTCTACGGCTCATCAGGCCAGATTACCATTCGCAAATCAATGAGGGGTGCTCGTCCTCAAAATGCTTCAATCCATTTGCTTTGTGCAGGTTATGGCTCAGATGTAGCCTTTTCCATGTATCGGTGATGGAGGGACATGAGTGGAAATGGGTTTCATTGGATTCAGCCTTGACCCCAGATGAGGCTAGGACTGAACCAACTGATGCTTGTAATTGTAGCTGTCTTTTCAAGTGAAATTATGAATCATATAAAAGCCACCACAAGTCGAGTCATAATTCTAATCAGGAATCTAATGCAATCTTGATTTCATGCTCTGGATATTAAAACTGCAGCAGTGGTAAGCTTAGATCTAAACCGTACTGCAACTCGAACTGAAATATACTTGAGCACACATTCATACACACACACACACACACACACACACACACACACACACACACACACACACACACACACACACACACACACACACACACACATACTGTCTCCTGCTTCAGTGGCTCTATCTTATTAAAAACAGTATCTACAGCTACTGGGGAGTTATCATAAGCGTTTTATTATGGACTCAAAAAAATATGTTAATTCACAAATCAAATGCTTGCCCTCCACAGGTTCTGGCCTCACTTTCAGTCTGAGCGACGCTGCTTGGCTTTAATAGGGGTGTCGAGATAGAGGAAACTTCATAAGATTCTCAGATTTCCACCTCAATCTTTCCTCCTCTGACATTTATTTATTTAATTGTATTTTATAATTAGAACATTATAATTGAGGTCCTTCACCTACTGCACCTACGTTAAAAAAAATCTACAACAAATTTAATTAAAAACCTGTATTATCTGCTTTCACAGGGGAAATTGAATTATGTTTGAAGTGAGGGAGATTGCAAGCTGACAACATAGTTTTCTTTATTAACTCAACTCCTCTGTATTTCATTCCCATGCTACGCCTCTAGAATGTCCATCCAATTTCATTTTTATCGCCTTGGCTGGAAGGATTTGTACTCATTACTAATTTAACACAAATAATATTATAGATGAGAAGGTAATAGTGAGAATGATGTATAATGTAAATGATATTTCTTCATATATGCCTGAAAAAAAGAAAGAAAAATGGAAGGTTGAATAAATAAATGAACGGATGTTGATTTTTCCGTATGAATAGTGACAGCGTGTGGATTATTCTAATCGCAGATGTAACATAAATCTTTTTATATCAATCGAAAGCACTTCATATACAGTGATGTATGGTTTTACATATCTGGACTGCAGCATCTTCCTCATGGATTCCCTGAAATCCCAGATAATCCGTTCTCTGGAGCATCTCAGACCTGCCAGTGATACTGAGCGGTGATGAGTAATTCCCTTACCGTCAGCTCTCTCTCTTCCTGGACTCATCTGGACTACAGCGAGTGGTAGAACCTCTGATATCCTGTAAGTCTTTGCTTTTCCTGGATAAGAGCTTCTTCCCAGAGTAGAGATTGGGAACAGGGGAAGATGTGTTCGAGCTGGCCAGCACTACTGATGCAAAGAGCCTGGGATAAGCCTGATCCATGCTAATCCTTCACACACATCGGTCTCCGCTGACAATCCCTGTGCTCCCTGCAGCCCTTATCAATCCCACACCGCCGCAGTATTACCTGGTATGGGATCGGCCAGACGGCTTTCTCATCCAAAGCCGGAACAGTTCATTTCCGAAGCTTAGAACACAGGATCACCTCATGTTGTTTTTTTTTTTTTTTGTTTTTTTTTTTTGATGAATGAATGAGCGTTCATTTCAAATCATACATCTCATCGACCTGTTTATATCTGATCTCTGTGACAGATCCAGTGTGCCTCGTATGTACTTTCTTATGTATGTTCCCAGTTTAATCCTTTCCATGTTGTATAGATTTCGCATACGAATTAAACATTTTATCCTTAGACTACTATGGATTATAGCTTAAAAATATGCAGTCTTATTTTTTCCAGTAAAAACAGTCAATGAGCCAATCGATTTGTGAGCCTTGAATGATTGACAGCTGCACAAATGTTTTGAATTCCCTTATATTGACACTCTGGAAGCTTCACCCCCTTCTTCCATCTTGCAATGGTCTTGTGCCTTTTAGATTTTCCTGCTTAATTTACTCGCTTTCTGTTTACTCTACATTCATTCATTTTCTACCGCTTATCTGAACTACCTCGGGTCACGGGGAGCCTGTGCCTATCTCAGGCGTCATTGGGCATCAAGGCAGGATACACCCTGGACGGAGTGCCAACCCATCACAGGGCACACACACACACACTCTCATTCACTCACACACTTACACACTACGGACCATTTTTCCCAGGGATGCCAATCAACCTACCATGAATGTCTTTGGACTGGGGGAGGAAACCGGAGTACCCAGAGGAAACCCCCGAGGCACGGGAAGAACATGCAAACTGCACACACACACAAGGCGGAGGCGGGAATCGAACCCCCAACCCTGGAGGTGTGAGGCAAACGTGCTAACCACTAAGCCACCGTGCCCCCCTGTTTACTCTACAGATAAAACTTATTATTAAACTTCAATATTTCTAAAAAAAAAAAAAAAAAAAGGTGGCACCAAAATAATCTAAACCTAAACTTTACCTTTATAACTTTTTTTTTTTGTCTGGCTCGAAGTTATACAAGTTCTTACTAATTTTCAAGCATGAGACCTTTTTGAAATCGTTCATACCCGTCAACATTCCCACTTTGAAGAAGGATGAAGGTACCAAAGTGGTTTCAAACGCTCAGATGAAGTGGTTTGCTCTCCAAATCTCATCTGAGGCACGCTGCATGAAATTTTCAGAGAAGGGAACTGAATATGCATATTACTACACCATTTCTCACAGAGAAAGCCAGAGGACAAAAAAAAAAATTGGGAACAGAAAAGAGAAAGAAGTCATTCATGTTCTAATGTTAAAGAACAGGCAATTATACTGCTAATGGGATATGCTAATGTTGTAGTCTGTCAGCAGTGCATCCTGGTTTGACAAATATTCAAATCCAAAACGTGCAAACCTCGTATTCAAACACTCGAGATGCGCTTGAGGAGGACGCTCTAATGACCGGGAGCATTAGTATGTGTAATTAGTGAAGCGACAGCCTATTGGTTCTATGAAAACCAAACATACATATTCATCAGTCCATTTTGCTGATCGGTCAAACAACAGCAGCAAAGAAACGTTTAATGCTGTCCTATATATCCGACTTAGCATATAGCAGCGCTCTGAACTTGACGTGTATTTACACACAGTACACACGGAAGCACGTGATCTGGATGGGTGTCGGACACGTGCGGCTCTGTAACACTTTATGGAAAACAGATGCCGGTTTTGTCCACAGGGGATTTATCCCCCCTCAAAGATCTTAAGGAGAGAAAAGTGAAAGATGGAAAAATTGTTGGAGGTGAACAGAGGAGAGCTAATGGATCAAAATTACCCCTGTCAGAAAGTTTTGACGAGCGCTGATGAAATTGCTTTTTTTTTTTTCTTTCCTGTTTCTCCAAAACCCCCACCCCCACCCACCCACCGCCTTTTCCACCCCACCACCACTCCTCCCACCCCATCTCAATATAAGACAGAGAGAGAAATCCATCTGTAACACGACGTTGTCATCGCCTCACAATTTATACCCTTTTTCCTCTTGACGCCCGTTCCTGTGCTTGATGGCGTGATAAATTAATCTTTTTCCATGTCACAGCATCGATTATTTTAAGAGAATACATTAAGAGACTTTTTTTTTTTTCCGGAGTAAACATTGTCTTTTTTTTTTCTATCTCCCTTTCAGTCACCATGACAAATCATATTCTCTGAAGGGAAAGAGACAGAAAAAAAAAAGAATAGAAAAGAATGAGAGGAGAAGGATGGATGGATTGATGAATAGAGCGATGGATAGGTGGACGGATTGAAAGGGGACGGGTGGTATTGGGGGTCGGGGTCGTTTTTGGAAAGCTCTTGCGCTAGCTGGATCAGTCAGTGCATTGTTTGATGGAGTGCTGTGTCTGAGCTGCTGCTTCTCTCCGCACACTGGCAGTGATAGTTGTGGTTGTTGTTAAAGAATTGTGACCTTCACGTTAATCGCGTTAGACACTGGAGGCCATGTGCTTAATAATCAGTCACTCAGCAGTCACTCAGTCACTCAACCGGGTGGAAAGATTGACCAACGCAAACAAACGAGGGATGAACCGGAGAACTCCTGCTGCTCGTAACTGTTGCATTAAAAATGTCACTTTTCCATTTCATGTCCTTCAGACTGGAAAACAGTGGATTCGAATGGCACCTAGTAAATATGTAATGCAAAGCCACTATCTCTTTCCTGTATAATTATCAGTTTAGTGCTCCAAACTTTTGTATTTGGAATTTTTGGCCTTCTTGAGGTAACACCGGAAAACACTCACTTTAATTACATCACTCAAGTTCATATCTGGTCTCAACCAATAATGTACACGGTCATTTCTTTTCTGTAATTATTTTTATTTTTAGGGGGGGCACGGTGGCTTAGTGGTTAGCCCGTTTGCCTCACACCTCCAAGGTTGGGGGTTCGATTCCCGCCTCCGCCTTGTGTGTGTGGAGTTTGCATGTTCTCCCCGTGCCTCGGGGGTTTCCTCCGGGTACTCTGGTTTCCTCCCCCGGTCCAAAGACATGCATGGTAGGTTAATTGGCATCTCTGGAAAATTGTCCGTAGTGTGTGAGTGAATGAGAGTGTGTGTGTGTGTTCCCTGCGATGGGTTGGCACTCCATCCAGGGTGTATCCTGCCTCGATGCCCTGAGACGCCTGAGATAGGCACAGGCTCCCCGTGACCCGAGAGTAGAACGGATAAGCGGTAGAAAATGAATGAATGAATGATTTTTATTTTTAGTTGTCCCAGCTGATTATGCTTTCTAGCTATTTAAGTTGGTTCATTTCTCAAAATACAAACAAACTAGTAGGTTAATTAACCCTTCTCACCAGTGCGCTGGCGTTCGTTCATAATCCACTTACGGGACGTTTTCAATCTGGATAAACAAATGAATTATTTTATTGCCGCAAGTCTGACATAAAATGAGTCAGGAATCTGTTGGCGCTAAATACAATCCCTGAAGGGTAAGATAAGACGTAGATACATTATAGAAGATGCTTCAAAGCTCTTCAGATGAGCTTCAAAGCTCATCAGTAGCTGCATTATATTATATTTAGCATTTCATACAGCGGCTCTGACAGTAACTCAGATCACAGGCTTATATTAACGCGCTCGTTTTAATATGTTGTTGTTTCTATAGCAACAGCTCATTCGCAGAGATTCGTAAGATCGATGGTACACATCAACTAAGACTAATGATAATAAACAATTTTAAACATGCTGTTATTGATGTATCATCAATGTGGTGAAGCTTTGTGTGAAGAGATTTACACAAGGAGTCTCTGGTGTGAGAACGTTTTCCATCACGGAAAAGTCTTCAGTTAGTTTTTGCTTTTTAAATGACAATTTATCTTTTTCTTATTATTAACTTCATGACAGAGGAAAAAAGGGTCATCAGTGAAGGACTGTTTACAGGTACTTGTAGATGTTACCCACCTTTAGATGAAACTATAAATGGACAGAATGTACAGTGTTATTAATGTTATTAATAAAGAACAGTTGGCTAATGGCTGTGGTGTAATGTACTTTTATTGTACCTGTAAATCTACACACACAACATTGATTTCTTTCCTATAACAGCATGTCATAATGATGAACAAATGACAAGCAAAGGTTATTCTCCCGTTCATTGAAAAATAATACGTAATACATTTAAGTACAACGCGGTCATGTTGCCCTACAAAATCTCTGAAATTGCTTTGTAATAAAATGTATTTAGTGCTTATAAGCGTGTTATTCTATTTCATTTCGATCTCATTTGAATAAACAATGGGCATTGTCTCAAGTTGAATATTATACAAACATTAATATTATACAAAGGTTTACAAAAGATTCATGTTAGACCAATTGAAATGTTTTTGTATTTATTCCCAGTGATCAAGCCTGAGGTGACTGAGGTGACTCTGGCGAGTAAATACCCCCTTAGATGGAAGAGGAAGAAACCTTGAGAGGACCCTTGTTCTGAAAACTCAGTGGTACTGTTTAAAATGTACAGCTACGTCACAGGAAATACAGTAGTATATAATGTAAAGATGGGTGAAGGGAAAGTATTCATCTGAAACGAATGGAAATGTTCATCCCTGTTTAAAATTTTACCTGAAACACACATCATCGCAATAAAGCTCTGCAGATCTGTGAACTGTGACAAAGAAAAGCTTCAAGGAAAAGTGACAAAAAAGAGAAGGAGAGAGTTAGAAAAAAAAAGGAAGGAAAGAGAGGCCAAGCTGGTGAGACCTGGGGCTGAATGTGAATGTGTATGTGTTCAGGGTTCAAAAGGCCTGCCCTCCCAGTGGACCTTCTCTCCCACTGAGCAGCAGTGGTGCATCACTTACACGTGCCCACTGAGACTCTTCTCTCATAAAAGACTCACTTTTAAGGACAAAAGTGGGGAGATCAATCTTCTTTACAGGGGTTATAAAAGTGAAACGCTGCATTAAGGGTCCTCTGATACCCGTAGAATGGTATACACTTTGCACAATTTTTTTTAAGCCTCTTCTCTGAGGATAACCTTCTTTTTTTTCTTTGGGAAGCCCATAGGGGCCTGGTTTTATTTATTTATTTATTTATTTATTTATTTATTTTACCTCCACAAATCACAACATATGGTGGCTTGCACTTCATTTAGCAACCTTGAGAGATAGTGTTACTCCTCTGTCAATGGAAAATGCATGGGTCGGTATGTATAGGCCATTGTACTAGGAACATCTGTACACCTGCTCGTTCATGCAGTTATCCGATCGTGTTTCAGGTCAAGAGCTTCGGTTAATGGTGACATCATCGTGGAAGGAAAAATGTGAACTCGGTTATTTGTGGCACAGACATACTGTAGATGCTGGTTCCAGAGTAGAAAATGGAACTACCTTGTTGAGGGTTTGAGCTGATCGTTGACTTTGATCGTTTGAGCTGATCATTGACGTGCTGGTTCAGAGCTAGTGCTGGTGCTGGTTCAAAGTTGGTTCAATTGGCGAACCTTCTAAGAACCGGTTTGCCTATCCATCGGTTAGAGAGCATCACAGAGCCGAGTGTGACGTCACTGTATACGTGTCACGTAACCCAGCGCAGCAACGTTAGCGCAGCAGCGGCAAACACAAACACAACAACAATGGCAGATGTTGCTTTACTGTTAATGCTCATGGCTTTGTGAACCCACATTAACATCCAAACGTGGCGAATCAGACGTGTACGTGCAGCTCCGTGTAATCTGTATAAACGGAGGTTGTACTCGAGAAAGTACATAACATTATTTTATCATTAACACAGAAAAAAGTTAGCCTTAGCATGTAGCTACCTACTATCATGTGTGCTGATAAGTGATTATATTGCGGTAAAGTAAAACTGTATTAAACATTAGTAAACTTTAGGTACTAAAAGTAGCTCCGCCCACAGCCACTGACGCAAGCGGTTCTTAAGTCTAGACTAACGACGTTTTGGTGCTACTTAAGAACCACTTTTCTTGGTTCAGAGCCGGTGATTTGGCGGTCGAAACAGAAAGAACTGGTTCTAAATTAGGCTCCGAACCAGCACTCAAACTACAGTACCTCGGTGGAAAAGGGGCAATGGTGAGCAAAAAGCATCTCAAACATGCTACAACTGTAGGAGACACATCAGTGAAGAAGAGCAATCTAAGGCTACAGCGTGCACATGTTATTGATGCCTGGCCTTTGTTTCATGCTAATTTCCTAATAGTTGTCGTAATAAGAGCTATTATTAGTCATTTTTCCCTGACAGTATATACAGCAGTTCTACTATTCTTCTCTCATAACCGTTTATTACTCTTACCCAGTTGAGGCACCTCTTCTCTCCAAATACACCCCTGCCCCACCCCACCCCAACTACACTCTATGTTGCGAGCTCTATTTAAATACAAATGGAGCATTCTTAAAAAGCAATTGTCCTCGTAACGCACGCATCGCCTTAGTATTTCACAGTCGGGCTCACATGTGCAAAGCGTGCGCCGAGAATTATTGGCACCGACTCCCTGTTTCCAAGGTTACAGGTTATTATTGGTTCGAGAGGCTGCGCTATGGGCGTGGAGCTGGAGGGAAGGGATGCAGAAGTGGATGAGAATCAGATGAGGCCAGCTGGTGCAGGAGACGACGACTCGAATCGAGGTACCTGTTGAGCCTGAAAAAAAATAAATAAATCAGTCTTATGCCTACGCTGATATATGGAAGGGACATAATTTAGATAGCAGTCATTCTTCATCGCAGTCAACGTGTATTGTATGTTTTTTTCTTGCTTAGTCTCACTATATTTAACAAGGAGCTGACAATGAGGCAATGAGTTTCGTTGAAGTGCGGTAGAGCGAGGAAAAGACGCACCAAGACGCACGCCCGGGCGTCCCACAGGACCAAGAACCACTACGCTGTAGATGAATGCTATTAAAAACGATCTGTTTCAGTGACGCAAACATATGGATTGCCAATGACTGATCTCAAGAGACGAACTAGATTTTATTTCGAACGCATTCCATGTGATTTTTTCTCTAAATGTTCCGATTCTATCATTAAGACAATTCTTTCTCATGCTTCAACAGACAATTTAAAAAATAAGTACGTTTAGAAAGTAGTATAAAAGAGAGCATTTTGATCCAAGGACACATTTGAAAGAGCTCCATGTATGTTATTATCCTTTTGACATTTTTAGATACCTTCTCGAATGGAGTATGAAATCCGCACTAATGTCATCCCTTTGAGCCGTAAAGGCTGCTCCGTTCCTGTCGGCCTTTCAGAGATGTCTGATAGCAAGCTTCCTTTAGTTGTTCGAGGGAGGGGAAAAAAAGCAATTTAACAGGTTCATTAAGTCCTCAAAACAATACAAGAAAAGATGGCAAAGATTGTGCTGGGAACTTTTTTCCAGGATTTGAGCCAAAAGTACAGTAGAAATCTCCTGCTGAGGAGAAATTGAAGTATCTCCCCTTTTATTCGTCGGACTCCACAGGGAGGCCCGATGTTGCCACAAATCCTTTAGCCATGCCACTTCCTTCTCTGAACGGTTTCAAGGGAAGGTAAAAGAGGGAGTGAGGAAGGGAGGGAGGGGGAGAGAAAAAGGACCTTGTGAAGATGGAACCTCCTGCAAAGAAGCAATTAACAGCATAGTCCTGTCAAACTCTTCCTATCTCACCTTCCCTTCCCAATTCCCCCCACCCCAATGCCACACACCCGTTTCCTGCTCCAATCTATTTCAGCAAGGCCACAGAGCGGAAATGATTCCTTCCTCATTAGGGCAGCATGACACCGCAGGGAACCTCGTATAGGACACTGCATCAGAGTACCTGTCCCAAACAGATAGCATTTTTTCCCCCAACTCATCAAGTATTTGTGCCTTTCATGATATGAAATATTTCACACTTGCAAATTTGTACAACTCAAGCTGTTTAAAAATATATTTTTGTGTTAGTTTATTAAACTTTATTAAAATTTAAATTTACATTTGCAGCATTTAGCAGACTCCCTTCTACAGAGTGACTTATTATTTTTATTTTATCTCATTTTATAGAACTGAGCAATTGAGGGTTAAGGACCTTGCTCAGGGGCCCAGCAGTGGCAGCTTGGGGGACTTGGGAATTGAATTTAGAACCTTCCAATTGTTAATCCAACACCTTAATCATTAGGCTACCACATACCAAATCTGTACAAATTTCTCATGCCAGACATATCGATGAGCTCTAGAACATTCAGCTTCTCTAATTGCTTTATCGTGATCAGAATTTGGAGCCTGTCCCAGAAAAACTGGACGCAAAGCTGGAAAATGAATCAAACATACAATGTGTACGTGATATAAGGAATAAAACATGACCTTGCATGCTGTTATCTGTTATTATAAAAGAAGCAACAGTTATTTGGTGGTGTGATGCAGCCTGATTCTGAAGTTAATTATTTTCCAATAAATCCCTCCTCAAAAGTTCGCTTTGTACCAGAGTCATTTGCCAATGATTATGAGTTCAGAATAATTACTGAACGATATATGATACTTTTTTAATACATTTCGAATTACATTTCATGATGTGGAAGTTCCTGTCCGTTCTCACTTATATTGGCATAGCTAGAAAGAATTTCTTTTACACCATATTGTCTTTTTAAAGAAGAAAGTGGGCTTAGTGGTTAACACCTCCCAGGGTTGGGAGTTCGATTCCCGCCTCCGTCTTGTGTGTGTGGAGTTTGCATGTTCTCCCCGTGCCTCGGGGGTTTCCTCCGGGTACTCCGGTTTCCTCCCCCGGTCCAAAGACATGCATGGTAGGTTGATTGGCATCTCTGGAAAATTGTCCGTAGTGGGTGAGTGTGTGAGTGAATGAGAGTGTGTGTGTGCCCTGTGATGGGTTGGCACTCCGTCCAGGGTGTATCCTGCCTCGATGCCCGATGACGCCTGAGATAGGCACAGGCTCCCCATGACGCGAGGTAGTTCGGATAAGCGCTAAAAAATGAATGAATGAATGAAGTATAAGAGATTGGGACATAGAAGCCTTTATTATCACCACATATACAGTATATATTACAGCACAGTAGAATTCTTCCTTCACATATCCCAACCAAGGAGGTTGGAGTGAGAGTGCAGGGGCAGCTATGATACAGCACCCCTTCAGTAGGGAGATTTAAGGGTTTTTCTCAATTGCCCAATAGTGGCAGTTTGGCAGTTCTGGGACTTGAACCCTGATCTTCAGATCAACAGCCTTAACCACTTGAGCCACCACTGACCTCTTCAAAACTTTTGTAAAGTTTCTAAGCCAGAAACCTACATTTACAGCTGTACCTTTGACTCTTACAAGCCACTGACACTGGAGACTCATTCCATAATACTTAAATAAACATCCTCTAGATTTTTCATACTGATATTTCTTGATGAACTCAAGCTGGTAAACTCACTTCTCTGCTTCTGATAAGTTGCTCGACCGATTCGAGGTCTAAACAGCAATGTTGTATAATTTGGGAACATTTATGACTGATTAAAAAATGACATTCAAATAGAAAATAATTTCTATGTTCTAAAATAGACAAAAGTATGCCAGCCCTTTGGACATACTGTACTCAATGGGGTTGGGGGTTTGATTCCCACCTTTGCCCTGTGTTTTGGGTGTCTTCTGGGTTTGCTGATTTCCTTTACCCACTCCAAAACCATGCTGTTTTGGCTGATTGGCATCTCTACAGTGTCCTGCAATGTGTTGGTATCCCGTGGGTATCCCATTAAGAGTCTTCTGGGTTACACTCCATGGCTCCCTGTGGCCCTGTGTAGGTTCAAGTGGTGCAGAAACTGGAGGGATGTATGTTTGTATGGATGGATGGATGGGTGGGTGGGTTGGATGGATGGATTGCTAAGTGGATGTAGGGACAGATGAATGGAAGGACTGATAGAGCGATGTACGGGCGGACGTAGGGACGGACAGATGGATGGTGGTGATCAAATGGTGGGTGGGTTTGGTGGATGGATGGGTAGCTCGACTGGATTGATGGAAGGATGGATGGATAGATATATATTCTTGCATTCTCCTTTTGGAAACATGATGCTAGGGTTTTTGACAAATCTGCATTTTAGTAACTTTCCTTGCTTTATACCACACTGGACTTCATCCAACACATTATTAAGGATAACAACAAGTTCAATCTCTCTCTCTTTCGCTCTGTGGACGATGGATATCGAGTCCTGCCTTGTCACCATGTCATTACACAAATAACACCAAGAAGAAATTATACCTGTTTTTTTTTCTCTTTCACAGAGTAAATAGATGGTGACTAAAAGTGAGAAGTCAGTTTTTTTTCTTTCTAATCCCTCACTTTTTCCTTTGCACCTCAAGAGACAGAGAGACAGAGAGCAGGAGAAGGAGGAGGAATATGTTCAAATTGGCTATGGGGAAAGAGGTGGAAAACAATTATGTGAGCAACTTGGCCACGGAGATGAGGCTATTGCTGCTGCTGTAATGAAGAGGGGAGGTGACACATGGGCTTTGTCCCACTCCGGTATTGTTTGAATGTGGGGAAATGACTCCACCATATTGTCAGGGCCTAAAATGAATTGCCAATTATATCCGATGGCATCTCTCCGGTGCTTAGGTAACATTTAAAGTGATGGATAGAGACAGGGAGAATATTTAGTAGATGCTCTTTCGTTTAGAAATGCAGAAAATTCCCTTTGCAGTACGGCGCAGATCTCGCAGGTGGGAGAACGATGAATTTATACATTTCGATCGAGTAACATGTGATCCTGATTTTCTATTGTGGTTCGAGATATCACTTAGTGCATGGTGGTGTTTTAGAAATTTCAGAACTAGCCTCAATTCGATTAAGATAGAATAGAATATTAATATTAATAATAGAAAATTAATTCAATTGAATTCTACACTAAATTTTTTGTTAAGAGATTTTACTTTTTTCATTAGTGTATAAACCACCACCTGTTGCGGACGTCGCTCGACCCCCTTTGCCATGTTCCTTGTTCCCCCACATGCCTCGCCATGTTCCTTGCTTTCCCCACATGCCTTGCCATGTTCCTTGCTTCCCCCACATGCCTCGCCTTGTTCATTGCTTCCCCCACATGCCTCGCCATGTTCCTTGCTTTCCCCACATGCCTTGCCATGTTCCTTGCTTCCCCCACATGCCTCGCCATGTTCCTTGTTCCCCCACATGCCTCGCCATGTTCCTTGCTTCCCCCACATGCCTCGCCATGTTCCTTGCTTCCTCCACATGCCTCGCCATGTTCCTTGTTTGCCCACATGCCTCGCCATGTTCCTTGCTTGCCCCACATGCCTCGCCATGTTCCTTGTTCGCCCACATGCCTCGCCATGTTCTTTACTTCCCCCACATGCCTCGCCATGTTCCTTGCTTCCTCCACATGCCTCGCCATGTTCCTTGTTCCCCCACATGCCTCGCCATGTTCCTTGCTTCCCCCACATGCCTCGCCATGTTCCTTGTTCGCCCACATGCCTCGCCATGTTCCTTGCTTCCTCTACATGCCTCGCCATGTTCCTTGTTTGCCCACATGCCTCGCCATGTTCCTTGCTTCCTCCACATGCCTCGCCATGTTCCTTGCTTCCCCCACATGCCTTGCCATGTTCCTTGCTTCCTCAACATGCCACGCCATGTTCCTTGCTTCCTCCACATGCCTCGCCATGTTCCTTGCTTCCTCGACATGCCTCGCCATGTTCCTTGCTCCCTCCACATGCCTCGCCATGTTCCTTGTTCCCCCACATGCCTCGCCCTGTTCCTTGCTTCCTCCACATGCCTCCCCGTGTTTCTCACACTTCTCTGATTCTAGTCGTGATCATTGTCCCTTTGGACTTTCGGCGTGGTTCTGGATTGGCCCATCGGCAGCCGTACCTTGAGGGAGGGTACTGTCATGGACGGCTTGGAACACTAAACACCAAGCTTTGTTTATGTCTTGTGCCATGTGTCTATGTTTTTGTTTTGTGCTCACGTGTGTTTGCTCATTATCCTTAATCTGTTCCTACCTCCTGTTCCTTGTGTCTTACTGATTGTTCCCCCGATTTAAACCCGTTGTCTTGTTTATTTTGTTTTGTGGAGGTCTAGTGTTTTGTGGAGTCATTGGGTTTTTGTGTCTTGTTTTGTGGAGACCTTTTGTATTTTGTGTGTTTTGTGGAGGTCTTGTGTTTTTGTGTGTTGTTTTTGTGGATGTCTTGTGTTTTTGTGTGTTGTTTTTTTGGAAGTCTTGTGTTTTTGTGTGTTGTTTTGTGGAGGTCTTGTGTTTTTGTGTGTTGTTTTTTTGGAGGTCTTGTGTTTTTGTGTGTGTTTTTGTATAGGTCTTGTGTTTTTGTGTGTTGTTTTGTGGAGGTCTAGTGTTTTTGTGTGTTGTTTTGTGGAGGTCTAGTGTTTTTGTGTGTTGTTTTGTGGAGGTCTTGTGTTTTTGTGTGTGTTTTTGTGGAGGTCTTGTGTTTTTGTGTGTTGTTTTGTGGAGGTCTTGTGTTTTTGTGTGTTGTTTTTTTGGAAGTCTTGTGTTTTTGTGTGTTGTTTTGTGGAGGTCTTGTGTTTTTGTGTGTTGTTTTTTTGGAGGTCTTGTGTTTTTGTGTGTGTTTTTGTGGAGGTCTTGTGTTTTTGTGTGTTGTTTTGTTGAGTCATTGGGTTTTTGTGTGTTGTTTTGTTGAGTCATTGGGTTTTTGTGTGTTGTTTTGTTGAGTCATTGGGTTTTTGTGTGTTTTTGGATTTATTGGGGTTTTTGTGTGTTGTTTTTGTAGTCCTTGTGTTTTTGTGTGTTGTTTTTTGGAGTCCTCATGTTTGTGTTTTGTGGAGGTCTTGTGTTTTTGTGTGCTGTTTTGTGGCGTCATTGGGTTTTTGTGTGTTGTCTTGTGGAATACTTGGGGTTTTTGAGTGTTTTGTGGAATCCTTGGGTTGTGTGTTGGCATGCCTCCTGGTTACTGTTTTCTTATTTCAGTTGCCTAGTCTTCCCTAGTGTTTTCCCTGTGCATGTAGCACCCGTTCCTGACAGAGATTCTTAAAAGTGAAAACTAAAAATTTTAATAATTGAAACACTGATCTGTACATTTCTAATCTCAAAAAAGTATTTTTAGATTTTATTTTTATTCACATTAGTCACTGTAAATGTGATTTAACTGCATTATTAACCTTATATATTACAGCATTATTATTAGGTTTATTATACAGTACACTACATGACGATCATATCCTGTGAGAAAGAAAAAGAGACGGATCAGTGATTGACAGTGGAAAAAAAAAAAAGGTTTCGGCAATGGGAACAAAACCCAGTTAATAAGCATAAGCAGTCATGTTCCATCTTAGCAACCTTAATTTCATCTCCAAATACTAAAATACTGGCTTGTTTTCCTTATTTCTTTTAATTCTTCAGTTTTTTTTCCTCTCACTATCAAGCTCATTTCCTTTGGCTGTCAGCCTCGCCTTTATATCGTTCCCTCTTTCCTGCAATTTTGTCATCGCTGGGCTGGATGTCAGATCCTTTCTCTCCAAATACAGAAGAGTATTGAACCATTCATTTTATATTTCATCACCTCCCTCTGAATCATCATTAACCCACTTAGGCCAATTTGGATAACGGCCAAAACGTCTGTTTGGATTTTCATATTTTAGCAATGCAGCTTAAAAAAAAGGTACGAACTCCGGCTACCTGTCTGTGTGTATTATGAACTTGTTCACTTATGAACTCATTATTTGTTTGTTGATGCGTTACTTTTTCACCGGCTGTGCACGTCATTCAAAACCGTATAATACTCGCAAATTATGGACATGAGTTCACTTCACAAACGTAAGCACCTCGGTAAGGCGTCTTTGCAAAGGCTGATTCATCCTGAATGACTAATAACAATCAACGAAAACAATCCCTTTTTTTCTCCAGGCTAAAGCTGCAGTGAGTCACTTGTACCTGAGTTATATTAAAAACCTGCTTAAAAGTGTTCCACAACCTTCTCCTGTCATTCATCTCATTCGAAGGAGAAGAGTACTGTAGGTTAACTTTCAAAGTGGATGCACACAGTGTGTGTGTGTGTGTGTGTGTGTGTGTGTGTGTGTGTGTGTGTGTGTGTGTGTGTGTGTGTGTGTGTGTGTGTGAGCAAACAGAGGGTCTAGTGTCCATGCTGTGCTTTGTGGCATGCTGATCCAACCCACAACTGTGCTGATGGACAGGATCAGAGCACAGGCCCAGTCCCAAGGCCTAGAGGCATGGCAGAAGGTGAGCTACCTCAGGCACATCTGGCACAGGTGGTATTTTGTGTGTAGGTTTGTGTGTGTAGGTGTGTGTCAAAAGTGCTGACTGACAGGTCTCATCAGGGACAGCTTAATGACACCCCCGACCACCAATTAAGGCTCATCAAGGTCCCCGATTGAATGTCGCTAATAAATAATGCATGGCCTCAGTAATTCCACATAATCTTGATATTAGAGAGTCAAAGGTGTATGCATTATTAATGGGGCCAAATTGGACTTTAATAACTGTTCCGCCTAATCCAACTTGCTGGAGAAATTCACTTATGTTAATATAGGCTTATTATTAATGGGGCGACCGTTTTTCCAAAATGTTAACTGACTAAAGTGCTCCAGAGGCAGTCCCCAAGATTGACGACCCCTGCGTACGCGAGAAGGGGAGCGCGCTTATTTATTTATCCGTCTACCTGTGGTGCATTGGCCCAGATCATTAGATCAATAATTTTCTCATCAAGTCATTAGCTAGGATCTTAGAAGCACAATTAGCCACAGTGTGCATGTAGAGGACAGTGCATCGTTAGCCGTTATAATGACATGAGATAGACTGTTTGGTTTTAAACAAACACGGAACGGACGATAGAGACAATCGAAGGATCTGCATGGAATGTTGATATGGTACGATACAATTAATACTCAAACGGAGGATTCTCAGGAAGAAATCAGCAACTGAGTGACATGCCAGATAAGAGAGTACATTAATAGCACATTTGCACTAATTGTGTTTTCAGAATGTTCTAATATCGTTAGCTAAACTTTTAATAACATAATGATTATGTAAACTTGAAAGTTGAAGTTTCTAGAATGAAACTACTGTATTCACTGGAAATTTCATAATTTGGTTTTGTTGAAAATGTTTTTCTAATGTTGCCCTCACAACATTTCAGAAACATAGAGAGCAATAAACATAAACATAAAGTTCAAATGTTACATAATGACATAGTTGTTTGTGACTCAACTTGACATAAACATTTGTTTTATTTCGCAATAATTTTGTAATTTATCTTTTAAAAAATATTCTCAGTAACATTAGAGTTACGATATGTTTATGGTTTATGTTTATTAAGTGATCATCATGTTTATAACTCTAATGTTACTTAGAACTTTTTTTTTCATTTTCAGAGATGTTTGTTTCAGTTCACAAGGTTATTATTATTATTATTATTATTATTATTATTATTATTATTATTATTATTATTATTATTACAGTGTTGTTAGTACAATATTTACAAATAGACCAAAACTAGTTGATGTTTCTCCAGCCAACATGTCGTATTAATGTTGTTGGAACTTAACAAACATTGCGTTCCCTATAAAGTAAACTGTACCATTTTCATAACTAAAATGTTGCACTAATGTTTTTGGAACGTTAATAAATGTTTTTTGTTGCTTGCACATTTCCAGTTAGATCAGAAATGACATGTAAGCATTCAAGCTGATGTTTCTACAACAAACATGTTTTGCTAAATTTGGTTAAAACATTAAAGAAAAACTTTCATAAGTATTGATTTGGTTCACAATGTTATTAAAATGTCGCTTGTACTGTACAATGTTTACAATATGCTAACAGCTAACCAAGCTATTAGAACAGTTTCTCATTTGTTAGCCTATTTACAAAGCTAGGTAGGAAGTGTTTATATGTGAAAAATTATTTTATTACATTAAAAGTACGTCCTGAAAATGTCTTCGTCTTGCACAAAAACACCAATAATTGTATGTTTATAATAATATGTGTGTCAGTGCACTAATACCCCCTTGAAACAGGCAATAAGGTTTTGCCCTATATCAGCTAAATTGTTAGCGCCGTCTTTTACAGTTCAGTGGACTGTGAATGACTTATTTGAACGCTTCTTTACAGCCCGCTGGCTTTTGCTACAAGTCATTAAATACATAAAACAATATAGTTTGCATTTATTTAATACGTTGCACTGTTAGTCGAATGTGTTTTTTTTTTTTTTAACACAGCACTGAACTCGAGCAGACAAAGATAAATGCTTTAGTGGTTTGGTTTCCCCAAAGCAGCGTTCGATCATTTTATCTGGTCAAAGTAATGCTCACTGTACCATCCTATAGCAATGTAGAAGCCAGTGGGCGAACCAGACTGAGTTTGTTACTGCAAACTGACCCTTGATGGCATTATTGAAACTACATATCACACACTTGTGCTACTGGGAAAAAAATATAGGACTGGATCCAAAGCTCACTCTCTTTCTCGCAATCGCTTTCTCTCTCTATTACTATATATGTTTTTTTTTAGTATTCAGCTCTTGGTGCTCCGAGTAAATTGTTAATATTTTCTTTCTGTCATTTGCATAACTCAGTGTTGCATCTGAAGCACCGTTCTGTTCCAGTTTTCTGTTAATAAATCTGGCTAGATATGCTGAGATACTCTTGGAACATCTCTATTCTGGCACCCACACATGGATCACAGCCTGAGATTCCATCCCAGAAGAGCTAAATAAAAATATTTTGTATGGCTTGATGGAAAGGTGGTGGAGTCTCGTACGTCGTGTGCTTTTGAACTCCTTCCTAGGTATGCTAGTTTCACGTGTCATTGGGACGAGGTTCATAGCCAATTAGAGATTTGGTAAACATATCCATACACAGCAGAGAGGCAGCAAATATTATATTCTTGTACGGTAGAGTCTGGATGATTGGACATCTCCAGCAGTTTTACACATTTCCTGACTCACATTGACTACGGATGTTTTTCTTTTGACATAATGACATCGGATTTGAATTATCGTCACTCTGAGACACGTCAAATGATGGAGATTTATATAAACATTTATATCTAAGATGAACATTGGAGATAATGATGCAGTAATCCCAGTAAATGCATGTTGTCACACAGCAAATATTGTTCAAAAAGGTGTTGACTTGGCCTACAAACTTCCCAGATCTCAAGCCGATCGAGAATCTGTAGGATGTGCTGGGCAAACACGTCTGATCCGTGGTGGCCCTGCCTCACAGTTTACACGACTTAAAGGATCTGCTGCTAATGTCTTGGTGCCAGATACCATCGCACTTCTTCAGAGGTCTTGTGGAGTCTATGCATTGCCAAGTTCAAGCTGTTTTGGTGGTAAAAGTAGGAATCTACACAATGTATGCTGATTTTAATGTTGTGGTTGATCAGTGTACATATAAAATAGCACTTGATCCAGCACAAATTGTTTTTTTTGTTTGTTTGTTTGTTTGTTTGTTTGTTTGTTTTGCATTACTGTATAACTGTGGTATGCATCTTGTCAGGACTCTGCCCAGATTTTTGGCCATGTGCCTTTATGGTTTTTTTTTGGTGTTCACGTGTCTGCCCCGCCCTTGTCTTTCCCCCCCCCCCGCCTCTGCACACCTGTCCTTTAGGTGTCCTGATTATTATTAGTATTTAGTTAAGCTGCGTTGCCTTGTGCAGCACGGAATCCTATTGTCTTCATGTCTGGTTTTGTCTTCGTCCTGTTTCGTGTTTTCTTGTTAATAAAATCCCCGTTTATTTTAGCTATTCTGCAGTCTGGTCCGTTTTTTACCTCGCGTCATATGTAGTTTAAACCAAAATAGTTTCCCAACGTGCACCGTTTCAGTTTTAATACGATGCACATGCATACAATTAAACTTTGAATTCGGCCCCGAGAACACGCGTGCTAACAGCTCAAGCAAATCATATACACAAACACCCCAAAAAAAATAAATAAAACCCTCGCCATCATTATCACACTTCATTAAAATGTTTTCAGAGGTTTGTTTTCAGCCTCACTGGCGCTGCATGATTAGGACATGTATTGTCATCGGTTTTCATATTCTCTGAAAAATTGTCATGGTGATCGCTTTAAAAAGTCAACACCCTCTGTTCAGTTTGCCATTCAAGTCTGGGGTAATTAGCGTTAGTGCCGCTGTACAATACCGAGTCTCCAGGTGACCGCAGGCGTGTGAGATCAGCATGTGTGCCGACCCGGTGAGCTTAACTGGCTTTGACTGCTGCAGTTGCTGAGGAAACGCTATTGTTTGTGGGATTAATTAACAAGCCAGATTAGAGCATCGATGGTCTGGAGAGTCGTTCTCTCTCTCTCCATGCTTCTGGTTTGTTTTATTCTTTTTTTTTTGCTTACATCGCCTCCTCTCTGCACTCAATCTTTCTCACTCTTCATTACCTGTTGGTCTTCTTGCTTGTCTGTCCGCATAGATGCTGTGGCAGATCGAACGGGACAGGTGTTTTCCATTTCATCACGGGCCGTGTCGCCGGTTTCGGCAGGCCGCATTAGAGAGGTATTGAGAAAGTGAGGGAGGGAGGGAGAAAGGGAGGGAGGGATAGAGAGAAGAAGAGAAGGAGCCAGGGCTGGCATGTGACGGACCTGGCAGTTCATCAGCTGCATGCGGCAGAGGGCTGTAACAGACTTCCTGACAGGGCGTCGATATATTGACAGCACCTGTCACTCGGGCTGCTTTGGACAGGTTCGCGGCACCTCTGGCACATGAGGCTGATGGCGTGGCTTCGATTGACTGTCTCCATCCCTCCACGCTGACTTAAAACCCAGAATGCCCTGGGCAACTCTCTTTGATGACAGGAAAAATGCCTCAGTGCCAGCAGATCCTTCTGGCCATTTGTTTTCATCTTTGTGCCCAAATTCAGTCATAAAACAAAATCTCTCTTGTTTCCACTTCGCAGCGTTATCAGGTTTTTATAGTTTGGACACTCAGCAGTAAAACTACTTTTCCTGGCGCACGCATTTGTCATTTAATTCCTCCCCAAGATTGGAGCGATAGACTTTAAGGAAGTCTGGTTTCCTGACATATTAGTCTAGACTGACTTTCTGTTCTCATTCACTTCCACCACATCCCCCGACTGCTCGCTTACTATGGAATAAATACGTAGCAGTGCATTTTCACTTACCGTCTACTAAAGATTAAAAGATGGCAGATTGATTTATTGATTTGTTCCTGTAATATATCCTGAAGAAAAAAAACTCATCATTACTATGTAGTACACAACCTTTAAAGGGGCGGTGAAATGGCTCGAGAGGAGTGATTTGAGTCCAGAAAGTTTTAAAGGGAGCATGTCATCAGTCCAGAGGAAAGAAAACTTGGGTTTGCTTTAAAGCGACCGACGTTACGGTCCATGCACGATCATCCACGTCTAAAAGGTACGAGTGTGTGTGTGTGTGTGTGTGTGTGTGTGTGTGTGTGTGTGTGTGTGTCTGTAGAGTTGATCACAGGGTACAGACCCTAAATTTCCAGTGACATTTACAGAGGGTTTGCTTCCAATTAACCTTCAAGTGTCTTCTCACCCCTTCATGCTGATGAGTTTTTTTTCTGTTACAAACAGGCTAATTTGTTATTAGCAGCACGCGAGAGACCGCAGGCGGCAGCTCATCAGAAGAAGGGATGGGCTGATGTGGCCTGCTGAGGTGGGGTGATGTATAGCACGGACGAAGCTGGTTCGGATTAGTCTCTGTCTCTTGGCTTATCCTGTTTGATTTTTTTTTTTTGTCTCGTATTCATCCGCTCTCACAAACAGTAACAAAAGACGCAGAGACACTTGTTTGTTTCATCGTCACGTCCGAAATACACGAAGATGCATACGCTCGTAGCGACTAAAGAGCATCCTTTGTCTCTACGATCTGCTGATGTCTACAGCGACTGATTTTTTTTTTTCTCACATTTTATTTTCACGAGTGATTTTAAACATTTTTTTTTTATGGTAATTTTATTTATTTCCACATTTTTGTGCATGATTCTTTTCATTTATTGTATGTGATTCTGTACGATTCATTTACTTTTACATGATATTTTACGTCATTCTTGTACTTAGACATGTGACTTTTGCAGTTCATTTGCTTTCACGTGTGCATTTACAGTACTTGCTCCCACGTTTTATATTGACACGATTCGTTTACATTTATATTTGAGTTTTTCATGATTCATTCACTTTTACACCTTCCCTTTGTTTTCACATGTGACGATATGATATACTGTGTATATTTTTCGCATGTTCCATTTTGTCACGCGAATTATGCATGAATCTATTGTTTGGCATAAGATTGTACACATTTCCTTTATTTTCACGTGATTTTCATTCATTCATTAATTTTCTACCGCTTATCCGAACTTCTCGGGTCACGGGGAGCCTGTGCCTATCTCAGGCGTCATCGGGCATCGAGGCAGGATACACCCTGGACGGAGTGCCAACCCATCGCAGGGCGCACACACACACACACACTCTCATTCACTCACACACACACACACACACACACTACGGACAATTTTCCAGAGATGCCAATCAACCTACCATGCATGTCTTTGGACCGGGGTGAGGAAACCGGAGTACCCGGAGGAAACCCCCGAGGCACGGGGAGAACATGCAAACTCCACACACACAAGGCGGAGGCGGGAATCGAACCCCCAACCCTGGAGGTGTGAGGCGAACGTGCTAAACCACTAAGCCATCAGCCACTAAACCACTTTCCCCTACATGTGATTTTACATTCCTTTATTTTCGTGTCTGAATTTACGTACAATTTCTTTGCTTTCACATTTCATTCCATTTATTCTAGCATGATTTACATTATTTCTTTTATTTTTTTAATTCCACAATTTTATTTTTGCATGTTATTTGCATGTTTACATGCATCTTTACTTTCAGATGTGATTTTTACACAATTCCTTCACTTTTGTGGTTGATTCTACCATCGATTGTTTATTTAATTATTTAAATGTGACTTCACTGTTTCTTTAAATTCACATGTAATCTTTTTTTATTCTCCCATTTTTTTCCCATGTGATTTAGCCTATTGTCGGTGTTTTGCATGCGATTTTACATCATTCCTTTACTTTCACGTTTAATTTGAAACGATCCATTCCTTTTTTCATCTGATGTGATGCAATTCCTTTTTTAACATGTGATTTTACACATTTTATTCATTTCCACATCAGTTTTCACATCCGGTTCCTATCTTTTCTGATAACGTGTACTTTTACACATTTGCATATTCAGCGTTTTTTTTTTTTTTTACAATTTGTATTTTAACATATGCTTTTTAAATGTATTCTTTAATTTCGTGTGATTTACATGATTCTGTTTTCACTTTATTTCTTTTTTTCACGATTCTAGGATTTGCACAAACGATATTACATCGGTTCTAATTTCACGCCGTTTTACTCGATCCCTTTCTGTACGTTTCTCACACGATCTTAACTGATTCAATTATATTTACAGTTGATTTATTTCTTATTAATCCCTTTATTTTCTTATGTGAGGTGGGGTGATATATAACGGGAATAAAGCTGGCACGGATGAGTCTCTGTCACTTGGCAGCCGCTGTGTGATTTTTGTCCCACATTTATCTGATCTCGCGACCGGTTACAGGAAACGCAAGGACGCTTTCTCATGCATCTCATCATTAGTCCCAAAGACATAAATAAACACACACTTGCAGCCACTAAAATGCATCCTTCACCTCTGCAATCTGCTGATGCCTGCAAATGAGAGTTAACCTCGTTTAGTAGGATTTATTTTATTTTTTTCGAGCTTGGAAACATACAAACGTTTATAGAGGCGTACAAGGCCAGAGTTCCTCGGGGTAGCAGGACACAGTGGGGGTTTGCTTACAGAGCTGATAAAATGCTGGAGAGAAAAAAAAAGAGAGAGAGAGAGGGGAGAGAGAGAGAGAGAGAGTAGAGCATGGCTAGGTGTGGAGGAAGAGAAGAGGTAGAGAAATGAAGAGACGATATGGAGTGGTGGAAGGAGGGGAAGGGATAGGAAGGGAAGGGTTGGGGGGTTGGTATATGCAGTCTGCCCCTGTGCCGCCCTGATAACATGTCTCTCCTCTCTTGCCGCGGGCCTTTGGACTCATGCACAGAGCAGAACCCACCCAGGAATCTTATCTTCTCTCCAGCTTGTGCCTCAGCAGCTGCCCAGACCCTGGTCATTCACTTCTCTCTCTCTCTCTCTCTCTCTCTCTCTCTCTCTCTCTCTCTCTCTCTCTCTCTCTCTCTCTCTCTCTCTCTTTCATACACACAAACATACAGATAGGTCTGAGGACAGCAGTGTGTTCTCCAACTGCATACCAAATAACCAAACCAAACATAAATCTCTCAGTAATTATTACCTTCTTAAACATATATCCAAATAATGAAACTTTTCTATCTGTATCTCTATTAAACTTCACAGCGCCCACCTGAGGCTTTTCTCCTGTATCTCCTGTCGCAGCTGTCCATCTTTTCTAGATCTTTCTCTATCCGGTTTTCTTCCGTCAAACTACGTTTGAGCCTGTGAGCCAGGTGACTCCTGCCTGCTTCCCCCATCGGCAGAAATGCGTATTGACATTTCGCTTTGCTTCTGAATTGTGCCTTAACAAGGCTGGAGAATTGGAGCCAAAAAAAAAAGGAGCTGTATGTTGCTGCAGGCATCTGTTCAGCTGGTGCTATGGAAAGGTAAAGACACACACACTTCCTATCAGGCTTTTAGTGAGGGTAATTGTAATCTTGCTGCAGTATGAAATGATGAGGTAGCAGCAGCAAGCAGGGGGGAAAAAAACAGCTGATCTCATAGCTACCTGTGACTGTTTTTTTTATACAGTCCCAGTGTGGATTTCTTTAATCCCAGGAGAACAATGTGATCGTAAATCAAGTGGAAACAGTACAGGTTTGTGATTTCTTCTGCTCTAATGCACTTAAACCTGGTCTTAAACAGATGAGCTAAATCGCAACCGGGTTAAAGGTGAAAACGATTCTTAGCAAGGCATGTTTTTAATGCTATTAAAATGTGACACTTTATTTGTAACAAACAGTCAGTCATCTATAGACTGGGAACAACCTCATGACTCATTTGAATCATTCATTCATTCATTCTCTACCGCTTATCCGAACTACCTCGGGTCATGGGGAGCCTGTGCCTCTCAGGCGTCATCGGGCATCGAGGCAGGATACACCCTGGACGGAGTGCCAACCCATCACAGGGCACACACACACTCTCATTCACTCACACACTCACACACTACGGACAATTTTCCAGAGATGCCAATCAACCTACCATGCATGTCTTTGGACCGGAGGAGGAAACCGGAGTACCCGGGGGAAACCCCCGTGGCACGGGGAGAACATGCAAACTCCACACACACAAGGCGGAGGCGGGAATCGAACCCCCGACCCTGGAGGTGTGAGGCGAACGTGCTAACCACAACTGCAGCATTTGCAATGCTGATCGGTCGGAACGTGTTGACTTGTTTTCTATGACAGTGGCTCGGACAGCAGAAAGACGTAAACTGGACTGTGAGCTTTCTTTTCCTTCACAAAATAATAAACATTTGTTTTAACTAGACTCTGGACACTAGGACCTTTGGTAAATCTTCCTTTGGAGAAGGCTTACATGGTGACTTATTGATTAGCATGTTCGCATCATGCCTCCTATGTGGGGGCAGTCGTGGCCTAATGGTTAAAGAGTCTGACTCGTAACCCGAAGGTTGTGGGTTCGAGTCTCGGGCCAGCCACGACTGAGGTGCCCTTGAGCAAGGCACTGAACCCCCCAACTGCTCCCCGGGCGCCGCAGCTGCCCACTGCTCCGGGTGTGTGTTCACGGTGTGTGTGTGTGTGTGTGTTCACTGCTGTGTGTGTGCACTTTGGATGGGTTAAATGCAGAGAACGAATTCTGAGTATGGGTCACCGTACTTAGCCGTATGTCACATCACTATCTCGTGTGTGTGTGTGTGTGACTGTGTGTGTGTGACTGTGTGTGTGTAGAGTTTGTGGTTTTCTTTGGGGTTCTCTAGTTTCTTTCCCTAGTCCAAAGACATGCACTGTAAGAGGATTGGTATCTCAGAATTGTCCGTAGTGTGACTGTGTTGGAACCCTATCCAATATGTCCCCTGTGACCCTGTCTATGTTCTGTTCTAGAGCTGTATATAGGAGTTCTACATGGACATATTCCTGATGAACCAATGCATATGCGTGTGTGTGTGTGTGTGTGTGTGTGTGTGTGTGTGTATCTCCCGGCTCATGTCCCCACAATGCTGTGCTCCTTAGGGATCTGTGTTTTGCGGTCTGTGTCAGACGTGATGTGGCGCTATGAGGTGTGTGTGTGTGTGTGTGTGTGTGTGTGTGTGTGTGTGTGTGTGTGTGTGTGTGTGTGTGTGTGTGTCTGTATGTGTGTTAGACATATGGAGGTCATTAGAAGGGGGAAGCAGAACTAGAGATGGACCTCAACAGCTGTGTCTCTATCACACATCTGCTTCAGGGAAGGAAGTTCAACTTAATCTAGCAGGACACATACGTACAGTGTGTTACGTGATGCATTTGTACATAAGAGCAGAAGGAATAAATCCGCACAATTTCTTAACAAGTATTTCTTTTCAGGCTAATGAAAGTGTTCAAGAAACCTATTCAATTTTGCCTCATATACCTTTAATTAAATATAACCTATAAACCAGGCCATAAATATATGTATGTATAATATATACAATAATGTTTTTGTACGTCATGTTCACTACTGTATATACCTTCAGATATCGTGACACGTAGTCTTTGTGTTTGTATAACTATGACATGTTCTCAAAGGAAGAGTAGCTTCATATTACTCAGGTTGCCAGGTTTATGAGCGTTAGGTCTCATTGGTCAGAAAGTGTTGATTCATTTTCTCTAACAGCAGATCAGACTTTCTGTCTACAGCTACAGGGTTTCTATTAAAGTAATTTATATATTATTATTATTATTATTATTATTATTATTATTATTATTATTATTTATTTTATTTTATTTTATTTATAGTTATATATATTTATATTGCACTACTACTTCGGACTAACTGCATTCCATTGGCATTCAATTCAATTCAATTCAATTCAATTCAATTCAAGTTTATTTGTATAGCGCTTTTTACAATAGACGTTGTCTCAAAGCAGCTTTACAGAACATAAACATAAAGCAGAAGGTAGACATAATTAATGATAAAGGTAATAACGAATAATAAAAGAAATAAGAATTAACAGAATAAAAATTCTAGGTTATTATTAGATGTATATAGTTCACAGTGTGTATGCATTTATTCCCCAATGAGCAAGTCTGAGGTGACTCAGGCAGCAGTGGCAAGGAAAAAACTCCCTTAAATTGGTAAAGGAAGAAACCTTGAGAGGAACCGGACTCAAGGGGGAACCCATCCTCATATGGGTGACACCGGGGGTGTGATTATAATATACAGTCAGTTAAATGTTGTATTGGTGTAAGGATCATGGACTTCAGATCTCCTTAGTATCACAGAGTCTAACTGGAGATGTCTCAGGATTCTTAGAGTCGGCCTCGGCTCAGTGGACGTCCAAATCTTCGTCCCACAGAGGACGTTGGGAGCTGGTACAATGTCTGGATGCCTCGGGATAGGTACAAAGAGAGAAGCAGTGGAAAGGGATTAACATATCTGCTGTTCATAAAAATGTGCCGGTCTAATGTACTTTCCCCCATATGCAATGGGAATAAAGTTCTTTATCTAATATTATCTAATCTAATCTAATCTAATCTAATCTAAGGTGCTCGTTCTAATACAAAGTTGCTGTCTAATACTATACCAGAAATAAAAACAGTAGTTTCTAGGTCAATATCTGACATAAAGTAAAGCAAAGCGTGAAGATTTCAGTGAGAAGTTTAGTTAACATCTTTCATTCAAAGGAATCTGAAGTTCTTCATCCTGTGGCAGTGTCTTCAGAAAAGAAAGGGAAAAAAGAATTTCTAAATGTTTCTGAATTATTATTATTATTATTATTATTATTTTTTAACAGAGACGCTGGGGATCCAATCGAAGGTTTTTCCAGTTGTTAGTGAATTTTATGCAGTTTAATGTTCATATATATTTTCAATGTACTCTGAAATAATTAAATAATCAATTGGACATTGAGGAAAAAAGAAAAGAAATTAAAAGAAAAAAAAGAAAGAAATCATGGAATTGTTAAACAAAATTTTATCTTATATTTTGACTCATCACAGATACCACTCTAGATATCCTGGGCCAATCTGTAAGAATATTTAGCATTAACTTTCTAGACTTATTTTACTTCCATTGCTACAGAAGAGCTGTAATTTAACTCAATACTTCTTAAAAAATATAATTTTACAATTTTTGGCAACCTAAACGTTTTTTTTATTCCATCTCTAGCAGTTTACCACCTTTCTTTGTATCATTTAACTGCTTTAATTTGACTAGAAATTGCAAAATTTCCACCAGTAGGGTATGAAAACTACAGTGTAAGGAACTATAAGTGTCATTCTTTAATAAATCTGAAATTATTATCATTGGTTGAAACTTTGAATCATGCTGTTATAGAAAAATAATGTTTAAAATTTTTTTTTTACATATTTACTGTGTCTTTAAGGGGAAAAACAGGGTTATGTATGGTCTTGATGGGTAATTTGTCCACAATTTCAGATAAGGGTTTGTGTTGTGTGTTGATGGGTGTTTTAGAGAGTGCATGCCAAGAAGCCTTTCCTTCCAGTAAGATATAACAATTAATTAGCCTGACCTCTTCCCCTCTCTCTGTCTCTCTGTCTCTCTCTCTCTCTCTCGCTCTCTCTCTCTCCCTTTCTGTTACTCTCACTTGCTTAGTCTCTTGTGTTTTTGTAGACGTGAATTTTTAATGGCAAGACATGTATTAGTAGTGCATTTCAGAGATCAGAGCTCAGCGTGCAGCGCTTAGCACCCGGATTTAGAGATGAATGTGTGCGAGAAAGACCAAGACAGGACTGCAATGCAGCGCTTGGCATTTGATGCCAGCTATCTTATCACTCGCCATTCTCATGCTAATGAAGTTAAAGATCAGACCTCCGTCGGGCGGCTACGCAGGCGGGTGATGGGTGTCTGGAAGAGGGAAGGTGACCGAGTGCACTGCCATGCATTTTTCTTTTTTAGTGACACAGATAAATGTGTGGTTGGGAAATTCAGTCAGGTTAGGTATGGTTTCTATACTACTTCATTTTGCAAGGCTCTGTCTGACTCTCTCTCTCTCTCTCTCTCTCTCTCTCTCTCTCTCTCTCTCTCTCTCTCTCTCTCTCTCTCTCTCTCTCTCTCTCTCTCTCTCTCTCTCTCTCTCTCTCTCTCTCTCTCTCTCTTTTGCTCTCTCATTTTCTTTCTCTGTCTCTTCCTCAGGTGGGTTGTCTGACAGCCAGAGACAGCATTCTTCTCCAACATGCTTTTAAGAAGCAAAGCCGAGCTTAATGGGTCGGGCTGGTTGCCAGAAAGCGGGTCGCATCAGGGTCAGCGGAAGTTAACCTCCTAAAGAGCATCTGGGGACAACTTGCAGAAACACAGCACACGAATGCTGAGGATCAGGACAAACATCATTAGGTAACGATCATTAGGAAGCTCCACCAAATCTGCATGCAGGATTAGAATGTGAATGGTGTTAAATGTCAGATACATGTGCTGGATGTGCTAGATGTGCTGCATGGTCTCGTGGTCTTTGTAATAACTGTAAAATGGCACGAATGTTACAAACACCTCAATTTTGACCTGTTCACTTTTTTTCCACATTCATTACATTACTGAGGACAGGGCATAAAGTTTCACTAAAAAGTCACCCTGCTCCTGCAAGGTGCTTGAGCACATGTGTGGACAAATCAGTAGCCCAGGCTATTTATTTATTTATTTATTTATTTATTTATTTATTTATTTATTCATTTATTTATTTATTTATTTATTTATTTCACATAGCTATCCAGCAAACAAGTCAGTTCAACAGAAAAAAAATAAATAAACCATACTTCCTATTGACTTATTGGTCAATGCTTTACGATAGTGTGACGGTCCAGTTAGATATATTAGTGTGCATTGATGAAGGACAATATCTCCAATTCAGGAGCACACTGGAAACACATGGTCATGTCATGGTTCAACAATAATAGTAATTAGATCTAAAAACCTCTATGTCACAGAAGTGTACAACAAATCTCAAAGCAGAATCATTGGCCAGTGATTGGCAGCTTGGAGCCTAAGTGCTGTGCTTTAACCAAAAATGATTTACATTTACTTTTATGGCACATAGCAGACACCGTTATCTAGAAGGAAGTTCTTATCTATGAATATATTGATACTGGTTCAGTAGGTCATGGACTAAGGGCATTATCAATCTAAAATGCTGTTGGGAGACAACAGTCTCTCTTTTTTTTAATATAGATGCTAACTTCTAGGAGGAAGAGGTAGGTTTTTAGACGTCAGCCAGTGACTCTGCTTCCACCACTCCAGTGCCAGAACAAAGAAGAGTCTTAACGCTTACGAGGAAGGCAAGTGGTGGAAGCAGAGTAACTGTCTGTTCTTAAAATGATCCCACTGTCTCAGACAAGTGCTGCAAATATCAATTCAGTAACATACATAAATACTCACCAAGCCAGTTGTCTTCATGTTATATATAGTCTGAAATAGTGATTAGCCAAAAATAAAAAGGTTTAATCGGTTAACAACATGCACACTTCGAATCATTTTTCTTTTCATTTGAGAAATCTTTCATTTTTGCATAGATGCAGAACTCCATACATGGAAAAATAAAGCATAACTTTATTTTACGTAAAGTGTCATAGCAAGTATTAGTCTAATTATCTCTGCATTATTACCATTATAATGTGTGTTTTGATTGTTCCTGTCAAACCCTAGAATTTAATTTGGTTATAATTTAGCAAGTATAATACAGCAGCTAAGCACAATCTATACAATGCAAGTCTGGCATCAGGGATGATGTGTGCTAATTACTTTTAGTGTCATATCTAGAAACCAATTTTTTGATCCGCACTCACTCGCCATGAACCGTGTCTGTGTCAGCTATAAGCAGCTCCTTGTTATTGTTACTGGATTAATATAGTTTGAATGTATTCATCAGCAGTGATTAAGAAGAAGAACATTAAAGGAAGCTATTCTTAGATCTTGTGAGAACTTGCGAGTCCAAATGTGTGTTGCTATATGATTGAGCTTCTCCAAGACGGTGGTGTGTTGTCTATATTTGTGTTTGGTTTATCCTGTACAACAGCCAGATTAGCTGGTAAGTCTCGGGTTTCATCAGAAAGTCACGATCAAGTAGCATCCTCCCCAAGAGCCCAAGATCTGACACCGGGTGATCAACTTGAAAATCTGGTTTCTTTGCTTAAACTATCCATATTGGGACTATTGGAATATCCATGATGATGTTAAATGGTCACATCATTCCATAGAACTGGAGCTCCTTCCCAGATCACTCCACGGCCCTTGCATTCAACTGTCCGTAGTTAGATTCCAGTTGACGTTCTAGATGGTCCTGTCTGCAAAAATCCGCCTGAAAGAAAAAAAAACCTGACTAGCTTTAGAAGGTCTACAGAAGGATTGACAGGAATGACAAGAGTTTCTGCATGTCCAAGCATGTCAGTGCTGTCTCTAGATATATCTCTCTAGAGTACTGCACAACTACGGAATGCACAGTAGTGGCGCAAAAGACAGGAAAACGTTCACCCTCTTGTTCAAATCCTGGTGATGCCACAGCCATCTTTGGTGAGGAGTCTAAGGCTGTCAGTTCACTCAGGGTGGGAGGGATGGTGGTACACTTTCCCCTGTCAGCCAGAACAACACTAATCAATCGTGGCTGTCTGTGAGCTCATGTATGCAGTCAGTTAGTGCTTTCCTCTGAACGTGTTCAGCTGCGTTATAATCTCGGCAGAGGCACCACATGGTGTGACAGGGGAGAACTAGTTAATGGGTTTGAAAAAAAAAAAAAAAAGAAAAGAAAAAAGAATAAGCGCACAAAATAAAAAGAAGTATTGAAGTTTATGGTGCCTACAGTGCATTTGAGACTGACTGATTGTCCAATTATGTAATTGCTTGCAGCTAGATTGCAAGAACAACAATTGGTCTTGAGTGACTTTCCTGTCTTAACAGAGCACTGCTTTTTCGTCCCCCCGAGGGAATGCCCAACACACTGTCACTGTCCATAACAGTGAAATCTTTTCTTCTTTCTTGCTGTCAGCTAAGATGTAATCTAGCAAGAATGTAATCTAGCACTCTTGGGTATCGCCAGCCTCGGTCTCACATATCTTTCAGGATTCTCTATGTGGCTGCAGGGCAGTAGCAGGTGGCTTCGTCCCCCTTTGTTACACTTTCCCTCGGGTGCAATCAGAGGCTCAGCAAGACCAGACACCCAGACACCAGAGTTGTCATCAAAGAGTGGCGACATGATGACATGACAGGAGGTGACACTTCTCGCTGTGGCACAGGTGCTCGTAAGCAGTTGAAAGGTCAGAAGTTGCCGTTAGTCTGACCTCTGATTAAAACATGAGCGTCTGGAGAAAGTCTGTTGGGATGCGGTGTGTATACGGCGGCCGTAGGAACCGCTTGTGCTTCTTAAAATGAAGGCATGCATACTTTATGAGTTTAAGTAATCTGAACTCCTTTTCTAAGTCTTCTAAGTCATGCGCATACAGAGCTAATCAAACTTTCATTAATTCCGTGAAATTCCTATAAAAATTCAAATCACAGTAGAGGTCCGGTCCAAACCAGCACCCTGCATATTCTCATGTGTTGTATTCTTGCACTGATTTTCCTGTTTTGCTACCAGAATCAAGCTGAGAGCAGCCAAGAACTGTGATTGAGGATTTGAGCTCTGAAGAAACAACCAGCTGTGTCGAGTGGTAAAGCGCTAATCTCTTTCCAATACAGCCTTAACAACCAGAGGCTCTGATGCACAATATTACCACTCATTCGATAAGCAGCCTCTCAAGAGTAAACAGCAATTAGAGAAAAAAAAAACTGCACCAAATCATGCCTTTATTTGTTCTGTATGTGCTTGTGGGTCCCAACTTGATCTCGCTTTTCCTTATCGCTAAGAATAGGCTTATTTTTTAGCATTGAACCCAGCTTACACTATGTGGCTTCCAATCTCAAATCAACTAATTAAAACCATTTAAAGCATATTTACAAGCAACAAAAGCAGCTAACTCTGCTTTATCGGGGTATTCTGAAAGTCTTCGTTAACGTTAATGCGTCGTTACAGGC
Source organism: Tachysurus fulvidraco (assembly GCF_022655615.1). Classification (NCBI taxonomy): domain Eukaryota; kingdom Metazoa; phylum Chordata; class Actinopteri; order Siluriformes; family Bagridae; genus Tachysurus; species Tachysurus fulvidraco. Next base: position 18,806,759 of record NC_062538.1, read on the forward strand.
TATCGCCGTGATTTTTTCTTTTTTTTTTTCAAATAAATAAGCAACAAATTAAATCGGCATACAAAAGATCGTCAAACAAAGCCTTAAGTTTAAAATAGACATTAATATTTACACAGCTAAAGTATTCTGAAAGGCTTTAAGGACGTTCTTCGGTTTCCGCCTCTTTAAAATGATTCAAATCACCTCAGAGACTGAGTGAATTTTCTCGAGTAGAAATGCAAGACGTTGTTTGTCAATAATGTCTAGACCTTCGCCTTTAAATTACCTTGCTTTTAAGCTTGGAAAAAAAAAGAAAAGGGATAGAAAATGCAGACTAAAGTAAATTACTCACCGCAAATCGAGTTTATTAAACAATAAGTCTTCCACCCTTATTATTCATAAGCATAAATTAAATTACTTCTTGATCAAGCACATAATTATTTTGCATTTTATTTTATTGTCAGTGCGTTCTGACATAAACGTGTACACGATATATTCATTGACATCATGTGTGAATAGTATTTTAATTCACTATTTGGGCTGTCAAATTCATGAAATGCCAATGATTTTGATTCATTCCATGCATGCTGCCGTGAAATATATATATACATATATATATATATTTACATGTCCACGGTCTAGAAGGAAAAGCTGGCCAAGCTGCACTTACAGCTCACTTTATGCTGTTCATCATTTTGTCCATAAAAAGAAATTGTCCTTGTGAAAGCAACATCTCCAATTAAGACACTATCTCCATTGATGTCCAACATGTAAAATAAAATGATTCCAGGGACAGCTTCATAATTAACATTCCTTAGTCAATAGAACATGTGTGTGTGTGTGTGTATATATATATATATATATATATATATATATATATATATATATATATATATATATATATATATATATATATATACAGTATAGACCAAAATTTTGGACACACCTTCTCATTCTATGAAAATTGTAGATTCACACTGAAGGCATCAAAACTATGAATTAACACGTGTGGAATTATATACGTACATAACAAAAAAGTGTGAAACAACTTAAAATATGTCATATTCTAGGTTCTTCAGTAGCCACCTTTTGCTTTGATTACTGCTTTGCACACTCTTGGCATTCTCTTGATGAGCTTCAAGAGGTCGTCACCTGAAATGGTCTTCCAACAGTCTTGAAGGAGTTCCCAGAGATGCTTAGCACTTGTTGGCCCTTTTGCCTTCACTCTGCGGTCCAGCTCACCCCAAACCATCTCGATCAGGGTTCAGGTCCGGTGACTGTGGACGCCAGGTCATCTGGCGCAGCACCCCATCACTCTCCTTCATGGTCAAATATCACTTACACAGCCTGGAGGTGTGTTTGGGGTCATTGTCCTGTTGAAAAGGTGGTGTGTCCAAACTTTTGGAAGGTGTGTCCAAACATTTGGTCTGTACTGTGTGTATATATTCAAATTCAATTTATTTTAACAAGTCTTAAAGCAGCTTTACAGAAGTATGAAAACTAAGATGGGATATATGAAGAAGCAAAAAGTAATAATAATAATAATAATAATAATAATAATAATAATAATAATAATAATAATAATAATAATAATAATAATAATTCTCTTTCCTGTATGATTGCTGCTCACACTGATCCATTTTCAGACGGTTAGGTTAGCTCGGCCGATTCGACTAAAACATTTTGAACCACTGTTGCGTCAGTCAGCATTATTGGTCTGGACTTTCATAGTAATCATTTGAAGACTTTGACAGGAAGGAATTAGTGTTGGTTCTGTGGTGAACCTCAGTTCCTCAGGACCTCTCGGTTGCACAACTATAAACTGCTGTAGGCATGACATTATTTACATTGATATTATTTCCTGTCCACTCAAATTAGGATGAGGTTTTCTTCTGAGTCTGGTTCCTCTCAAGGTTTCTTTCCTTGCCACCGCAAGGAACAGGATCAATTGTAGATATATAGTTTTTCTTGTTCTATACATCTGTAAAGCAACTTTGAGAAAATGTGAATTGCTATAAAAGCTCTATTCTAATTAATTAAATTGTATTGAATTAAAAAAATAAGTTAATTTTCCTACCGCCTCCTTAATCCTTGTGATGTTCGTTGCTACCGTCTCTGTCGCCCCCCCATTTTCATGATTTTCGCCTAGATGACATACCCACCTACAAAGTGGTACAGCTCCCATATACTTTGACACACAGAGGGGAGCCTGGTCTCAATGGAAAGAAGAGAGTCTCTAGTCTCTGATACAAGATTCTAGGCCTTACTGACACAGAGTTACAGAGGTTAGAATGGAGGGTTTTTATTTCCGTCTGAGTTGTTTACCTGATAAACTGATTACATACATTGCTGTATTTAATGATGGGAGGTAAACAACAACTGAGGGTCATAGCCACATGTCTTGGCTTTCACCAAAAAAAATGAAGTCTCAAAGAAAGACTCAAAAATGGATTTTATATGAATATTTTTCTACGGACATGTCCGTCCGTTCAGGTTTTTCTTGTTTATTTGTTTACTGTATAACTTTGTATAAAAAGACTGCATGCTTAGTTCAAAAGTCCTATAACAAAGAGAACCCCTCTGCCTAGAAGCCTGCTGTGAAAAAAAAGGCCTGTAACCTGACACCCTGAGGTGTGAGAGTGTGAAATGTTCGAGAATTGCGCAATAAAGTTGAAAAAAATTATCGTCCTGGATAAAGGACAAGGTAGGAGTGGCATTAATATGTAGAGTAGCTAATGTCACACATAATTCATCCATGTTGCCCGGCAAGATTTTGTTTAGCTCTTATTTCTTTAATGATTTCAAAAGCATACCTGGATTTGAGTGCCAGGAAGGTTCCAAGGACATTGTAGAGTACAATAAAGAACTTTGGTACTAAGCGTAGGTTTACAAATTTCCCAATTAAATTCACCCACATATAAAATTGATATCCCCAAAGTGTATTTGAACTGTTTACAAAAGTCAATGTGTGTATTTCAGTGCCTTGGATGGTGCTGTGTACAGCCTGGTGTGTGGTTGGAAGAAAACTTATACAGTATAAAGAGCAGAAAATCCTATTATAAGAATATACAGTAATCTGTATTAAACAGGACTGTAGTGTGTGAGGTTCCATAGTTTAGTCTATTACTCGACACAAGTTTGTTTTCTTTCGCTTCAATAGAATCATGTAGATATCACATTTATGGCGTATATGTTTTACAAACCCACTTCCTGAAGGATTTTTAACAAATCTGACCTGCTCTTGTAGTTATTTTTGCATTTTCTTTTAATGTTAAATGAAATTAAAATAAAATCCTCAAATTACTTCTATCATGACCGATGTTACGTGAAAGAAAAAACATTTTTGATTGGATGATACTGTTCCCATTTAGGGGGTAAATCCCATTTAGGGGGTGATTCAGAGCTAGAATTCTTTATTTTTTTAGATGCAATTGAAGCCACAAGAACGGTGGCAAAATCAACAAGGAACAACCTACAAATTTTTCATAGAAAGGAAGGCCAGCTATAAGGGCAGGTCTTTCTATAGACATGATTCTATGTTGTGCAATCTCAGTTACAGGGTTGAGGTTATAGTCCATTTCAATCCTTAAATAGTCTAACACGATATATTACTTTCCATGATTTAAATAAACTTTATTGTCAACAGAGTAGTTTTTAAAAAATGTTGTTCTTAGCAACATCCTGAATCCAGAAAGTTTTTGCTTCCACTTTGGAAAACGTGACTAGTCAAAAACTTATTTGAATCACTGATCGTAGATTAAAAATTCAAGCAAAACGATGTGGTAGAAAATTCAGTCGCGCAATTTACATTTCCTCCGGAGAGAAATCCGTGCTCTGAGTCGAGCTTTGGATCTGAGCTTTACCTCCCTTTCTTTATTCATCTAAGCCACATCCGCTGAAAGAGGCAGGGCAACCTATGGGGTTTCGGCGAAAGACATATTGTTCAGTAAATTACCCGTTAATTGCATATTATTATTACCACATCGATGGGCCCGCTCATCAGACGCTTTTCATTTGGAGTGGCTTGTGGTGCATTCAAAAGCACTGAAAGAAATAAGAGTAGGTGAGGAGAAAGAGAGAGAGCAAGAGAAAGAGCACATCAGGGACCAGTAATGACAACATAAACTACAATAATCACTGCAAAACTAGCCACTGAACATAATCATAATCAATGATTTGTGCTCCCATATTTTGCGTCCTGTATTAAAAATATGACCGAAGGCAGGTCGGGCAGATAAAAAGAACAAACCGGGCTGCTTTGCCAGGAAAGAAAGTGAACTAGCTGTGCATGGCCAAGTTTTTCTGACAGTCTACAGCAACATTAATCAGCCCGAAAAATCTGTATCCATAATTCTATTTTTACATTTTTAAATTGTCCTTGGGAATGCTGATAAAAATTTGCTGATAAAATATACAATATAAATATTTTGTAAAGTACATGTTCATAGATAGATAGATAGATAGATAGATAGATAGATAGATAGATAGATAGATAGATAGATAGATAGATAGATAGATAGATAGATAGATAAATTCGTAATTGCCATTGCACAGGGTATAACGAAATTAAGTGTCAGTCCATATAGTTTATAAAATGGTAAAATAAAAATAAAAAAATAAACAGAAAATAAAGTATACTAAATTATATTAGTATAATAAAGTAATGTCTATGTGGACATATTTAATAATAATAATAATAATAATAATAATAATAATAATAATAATAATAATAATAATAATAATAATAATAATAATAATACGTTTATTTTATATAGCGCCTTTTAACAATCTCAAGGACGCTTTACATGATGTGATATACAATCAAACAGAATTATGGAGCTGTAGTAGCTTAAGTATCACTAAACGTATACATACACCATAGAAAAGAAAAGAAAACATCAAAACATCCCAATCAACAAACATGTACATTAGAGCAACAAACTTTCTAGTAGAAAAAACAGATGGTACATACAATACAGAAGAGAAAAATAAAGAACACAAAACCATGTCGATGAACTCGAGAATTTGAATAACAAGAAGTGAAAAGATAAGTTTTCAGATTAGTTTTGAAATCCTGTAAAGACGCCAGGTCTCGAATGCTCTGGGGGAGAGAATTCCAGAGGCTGGGAGCCGCAATACAGAAGGCTCTACTACCAAAAGATTTCAGAATATAATGAGGAAGCTCTAATAAATTAGAGTCAGAGAACAGGGGTACATGTGTGAACGAGATCTGTGATATATTGTGGACAGGAGTGATGGAGAGCTTTAAATGTTTATATGTTAATATTTATCACGTGTCATGTTTTGGAAGTGATCTTTGTCAACTGTTAAGTGAGCTTCGCCTTTAACAGAGTTTTGGACCCGTCACTTGCACAAACTTAATCATTTACACGATTCGCACAGAAAGAAAATCTTTTTTTTTTTCATCTGGTTAGAATGTTTCTTTAGCTTTAGCTTCCCAAAACTTTTAGACCTGACTTTTCTTAAACGGTTGATAAACAAGCCCTGTTGTTTCCAGGTTGGTTGAAATCCTAAAGAAACATTCATCTCAAGTGCCTGAATAGATCATGATGATCATAGCAGTCAATTAAACATTGAGTCAGACAGCATTTTTCGCATTGGACCAGATTACACTATCAATATTGCAAAGGTCAGAATAAATTGTAGGCTATATTAAGCAGATGTCAAATACGCTGTATTTTCTATCAGCTATATTTTTTGGAAAATAAGCAGGTTATGTCTCTTATTTCTGCCACATCGATTTAGACACTTAGGGCTGCAGGAAGTACCGATAGGGTGTGTGTAGGAAGATAATAAAAGCTACGGCTGTGAGTGCGATAAATTCATAGATATTTAATACTGGCTTGGACTGAGACCAAACCTGTGAAAGTGTGCCGTGGAAGCCAACACAAGCACACTCCGTTCTATTCCACTGGGTCATCATATCTGTCCAAGTAATCTTTGGTGAAAGTAAATGAAACGTAAAATGAGGGTCCTACTGTCAGCAGATCATTCCTATCCAACACCAGATTGGTGCTGCTGTGCAGGACTTCCTGTAAATGAATCCGTTCTCAGCGTTCAAAAATGTGAGTGAACACATCTCCTTAGACTAAAGGAACAATCTCCTCAAACATCCGTGAAATTGCTCTTCATTTGCATATTGTAAACGTGCACCCAGTTGCTGACTTGATTGCACTAATTTCATTCTGTATGCTGTAATGCGGGTTGTTTGTTCCCTCATAAGATGCTGTCTGGAGCATTTATTGTTCAGACGAGATTTGTATCCTAACTCCACTTGAAATTTCTGAGCTCGCCCGAGGATCTCTTGCATCCGTAGCCATTACTGTGCACGTACGGGTGCTCGGTAGGGGACTGCACCGTCTCCTGTGCACGCCATGCTCGTAAGTGAGTTGTAAAGAAATGCAGCTTTGCAGGCATTTTTGCACACGTATGAGCTTCAAGTGCTAAATTCAGAAGCTACAAGTGTGTGTATGTGCGTGTGTGTGTGTGTGTGTGTGTGTGTGTGTGTGTGTGTGTGTGTGTGTGTGTGTGTGTGTGTGTGTGTGTGTGTGTGTGTGTGTGTGAACGTCGAGTTGTTTTGGCACATCTAGTTGTTGCATCATATTCGATTCGCCTCTTCCTTTAAATAACACACATCCTGCTGTACCACATTGCAGAAATCGTTAAAATCCAGATCTGCTACATCTCTCACACTTTGGGATGAAAGTGTATTGTCAGGATATGTGTCGATTCGTTGTTGTTGTTGTTTTGTTAGTTAATTTGTTTGTTAGTTTGTTATGCTGGAGGTGTTGATACAGGAGCCAATAATTTGTGGCCATTACATAAAGGACATTACAATACATAACATTTGTAGTTAACATCACAGTACTAATTCACTGCAAGTAATGCGAACAAGGTAACACAAGTTCTCACAAGCCTCAGTTATAGGTTAGAAGGTTAGCGTAGGTTAGTGATAAGATGAAGATCGATTAATGCAGAGAGAGAAGGATGAACTTCATGGTTCATGGTTAAAAAATTATAATTAAATGATATCATTTACAAGAAGCTTAAAGTAAAATATCACTGCTCAACTCAGCTTTTTAAAGTCATCTGAATTTAAATTGCATAAACTGCAGAGACTAAACTGCACCTTTTCCCACTGTTGTCAAATGCATAATAGTAATAATAGTCCAAATCACGTTAAACACACAATCAGTACATTTTTTTCTGTTTATAAAATAGCACTTGATGCAGAACATCCTAGAGAGAGTCTTATATTTTAAGGACGGAAGTGTGAGGCTTAGGTGTAGAACAATGGGTTAAAACGACCTTAATTTACAAAAAAAAATTAATAATAATTAAATCATTGAATGCACTTTCATTATGTAGAAAGCAACATTTGTACTTCCATGCATTCCTTAAGCGATTTTGAGTTTTGGAATTCATTGATAGTGTCCAGATTTAGGTTAATTTTGTACTAATCTCTAAAGAACACAAGTCTCTGTGCTTTAATGAAGAGGCTGAGCAAGCCGTCATCTGCCAGGGTCACAGCTCACTAAGTACTGTAGCACTCCCGAAATTTTTGTCTTTATAAAAACACTCCTTGAAATAATTGAAACAATAGAATATAATAAAATACAATATAATAGAAACATTAAAACAATAAACACCAAAATGTTATCAGCATAAATCTCAGTATTGCCAATCAAAATCATTAACATCTCAGTTTTATGCTTGGGATGTATGACTTTGGAGAAAATTTTCTGTCAAATAGGGGAAAATAATAAAAAAATTGCATGTTACATTTGCAGAACATCTAAATGTATGAGCTTATAATGAAATTACTGCTTTGGCTTCATAGCCACGCTATAATTCTACATGCTCCGGGGATTTGAGTAAAGTACCTACAAAGCTAAAATGATTTACATCAACATGAGATAGCTATGACTCATTGAGTCTGCATGGATTATAGGGGTAATAGACTTCTCAGAGATGTGATTGGAGCTTAGAACTGGGATGGCTAGAGAGGTATTTCTAGTGTGGCAGCTGCCCCAATGTTCCACCAAGTGGCCACGCCCTTCTGTTCTGTTTGACCTAGTCGTGGACACGCCCCTCGCACGGACAGGGAGAACAACAGCGTTTGAGAGGCCAATAAAATTGGTAATATTATTAGTAATGAAATAAAATTTATATAGCTATTGTGTCATTAAAAAAATAAAAATAACAACGAGCTCTCTAGGTTGCACTTTACATTTAGTTTCCACTTTATCGAATGGCTTCATTTTGGCTATTTTTGACAGGAGCTTCTACCCAATGTCTTACTAGAGACCACTTTTTATACGACATATAGGTAAAATATATACTATAACGTGACTACACAGAGGCGCACGCTTTCACAAACGGCGCTGCTTGTGCGCGAGCTCGCGGTCTTTCTTATTTTTCGTCATCGTCTTCTTCACCTTCTTCAAAAATACCAGACGCATATATATATATACCCACTCTATTCTATATATAAATCAAACATGTGTTTTTTTTTTTTTTTTACATTAGTCATATGTAAGAAAAACTACAGTAGTATCTCATGAGCGCGCGAGAGGTCCTTCGGTCCTGTGTTCCTGCCATTATTTCAGCACCAGACGCTGTCCGTATTTCAGCACTCACTCGCTGTTCACGCGGCTGTAACTCTGTAATTCAGACCAAACAGTAACTGACTCAGAAACAAGCAACATGTAAACGTCAATCTGATCAATTAACCATCGTTCAGAGGTAATGTATGAGCATGATTACAACCGTGTCGTGACAAATAACTGCGACGCTAATCCTTTGTTAATATGTTGCATTTTGTTTCATATTTTAACGCCTAATATTTCGTCCTGCCTACAAACGAGAGGTTTGTGGACGCTATGGCCAGCTAACATTCCGTCTTTCACGGGACATCATACAAAGAACTCTACAAACGGTGTTATTTTACTTCATTTATAGTACCTCTCCCCTGGCGGAATGCACCATTTTAGTTATAGGGGAGGCAAAAGAGAAAGTAATAGAGTGCGTTACGTATTAAACCGTATATTATTACACAAAGTAATATGAAATGATATACTAAGTCTAGTTTTTAAGACAACATTTAATACAGTAGTTTTTGATCTCGGATGTACTCTGAGATTCTCGTACACACTATGCCTCCTCCCCTACACTTTAGTTGGATTTGGTGCAACCCTGTACGTTTAAACCGAGAGAGGACACCCGTAGCGGCTTCCCGATGCAAAAAAGAAAATAATATAAATAAATAAATAATAAAAGAGTAGCTAGAAGCAGAGGCGAGGGGGAACGGAGGTGTAAATACAAAGCGATAGCGCTCTATTTCTCTCTCTCTCTCTCTCTCTCTCTCTCTCTCTCTCTCTCTCTCTCTCTCTCTCTCTCTCTCTCTCTCTCTCTCTCTCTCTCACACACTCTCTCTGCGTTTTTATGAAATGAACAACTGAAGAGGGCAACATATACAGGGGACGCGCATCCGCGCCGGGAACGAGCTTTCGTCGTATCTAACTCATTCCACGTTACATGTTTATACGCGCTTGTAAATATTTGCCCGCTACTGCAACTGTAGATCGGGAGCTGCGCGTGACATCCCGAGACTGTCTCACGCACTTCGGAGGACCAGTCGCTGACTTGCCGCCTCTTCTGATCAACGGGTCGCCGTCGACGATGACAACTTTAGCGAACGGACAGGCGGACGCCGCGGTGCACGTAGCGGCTGGCGCGAACGGGCTCGTGAACGGAATAAGCCACGGTCACGGCGCGCCGGGCTGCGCCACCATTCCCATGAAGGACCATGACGCCATCAAGCTGTTCGTCGGCCAGATCCCGCGCAACCTGGACGAGAAGGACCTGCGGCCGCTCTTCGAGGAGTTCGGCAAGATCTACGAGCTCACCGTGCTGAAGGACCGATTCACGGGCATGCACAAAGGTAGGGGACCCGGGCTCGGGCTTGTGGCGCGCGCTCGTCACGGTCGCCGTGGAAGCAGAGTGTATAATGGATTATTAACACGGTGCTATTTGTTTCACCACGCAGAAACTGATATTACGAGATATCAAGTTTTCTTTTTGTTTGTTTTTTATGTGTGTGTTTGTGTGTGTGTGTGTGTGTGTGTGTGTGTGTGTGTGTGTGTGTGTGTGTGTGTGTGAGAGAGAGAGAGAGAGAGAGAGAGAGAGAGAGAGAGAGAGAGATTACAAAGTTTATTTGTGTCTATTTTATTTTTCCCAGTGAATTCCCCAGTGCATTATTACTGTAATCAATTTTATTATGATAAGAGTTTGAAGGAACGGGCATCTGCTTAGGTCTTCACTGTTGTAAATATGCTGAAATTGTGGCCGGGGTCCTTTCTGCACAAGCGTGTGTCTATATGTGTGTGTGTAGCTGGCAGATGTGTGTGTGCGCGCGTGGCAAGCGTGTGTGTGCGCGTACATCCACACATCACGACAAAAGGTCGGCACCGTATTTAGCACGACTGAGACGAATCCACTGTTTGACATTTTCACTGACAGCACACGAGACTTTTATAGTGTAATAATACGGCATTAGTACTACACATAAAATGAAGGTTCCACATCGAACCGCTTAGAAAATGTAAAGCCTTTTACTTGTCCTAATTTGGAGAACCCTAAAACGCACAACTGATGGTTTCTCTGTCAAAAACTATTCCATGCTAAGAGGTTATGTAAATTTCAATTATCCAAGGAATCCTTAAAGGACCGATGAATGACCACTTATTCATATGGTGTACCTTTAAAAAAAATCAGACATATGCTTTTTAATAGCTCAATTACTCAAGATTACAGGTTGTTCTCGGTTAGAACAACTGGTTCTTTGGTGTCCCTGTAGGAGAATCCTTAAAGCTATAACAGAGTGTTGCTCTATCGGAAAGGTACACAGGTCCAACTACAAAAAATATTATAGGGGTTAAAGAAATGTTGATGGTCTGACGAATCTTTAAATAACTCTACAGAATTTAGGATTTTTTTTTTTTGATTTTTTTTTTTTTGGCATTAGGACATTATGTTTTTTTATGGCCCATTTACTGGAGATTTAATCTAATGACTCTCAAGTAAAATGAATCAAGTTGTACTTCCACTACTCTTGCTCCATTCACAAGTCATGATTATTCTGCTTTGTGCATTCTTTGTTTCTTCCGGTGCACCAGTTGATCTCCCAGCAGATCCAGAGCACATCCTTTGCTTTTGCACTCTCTGACACCACCGGCTTGTTCGTGCAGAGTCTTAATTATTGCCGTCACAGGAAGCCCGCGGTGAGATCGGGAAGATGAATTCCCAAAAAATGCTTCGACTCGCGTGTGCCAGGGGATCTCCCCTGAACCTCGTCCCTAGGGTGCCATTATTTCCCAGTTCCGTCTAATTGATCTGCTTCACCCCGGAGGACATTGCAAGACTTGGGGGTCGTTTTCGTATCTAATAGAGCCATCCATCCCCAGGAGAGCGGGGACAACATCCTGGTCCTATGCTAAACAAAGAGTGCTGGGTAATGATAGCGTTAAATATATGAAGCAGCAGAACAAATGGTTGCGAGCAGAGTGGAGACGGCGACAGAGGCGGAGGGAAGAGCTTATCTTTTATTAATACGGCACTGTAGTAGTGACTCCCAGTTCGGCAGTTAATCATGTTGGCCTTGAACTATGGATGTCCACATGGGCTGATCCTAAGAATTGACTATTTCCAGGGATATATGGCTTTCCCTGAGTCTTGCACAAAGTCTTGTTCATTAGTAGTGCTAGCAGTCTTCATACATAGAGTAGATACTCTCATACTCTCTTTGCCTGCCAGGGACACAAGTTGCATCATTCACTGATCGATTATGTGTGTTTCTTCCTACAGGCAGTTTCATTTATTTGTCACAGATCTCTGGATTATCAAGCACGCTCCTCTGTTTCTGTGCCTTATTTATAACACATGGAGTGAAATGGGAAAGTTGTTAGTGTGCCTGCATACAGAATTCCTTGTCAGTCATTTACACTTGGTCATGTTTCAAATACCTATCTGGATGGCCTAGAGTTGTTGGAGTAATTGAGTAGAACATTGGCGACCATTATGATATTCAGTAAATTAGGCAAGGCTTCGATCTTGTCCTAAAGCTGCCGTAGACTTTCCATAATCTGCGTTTGATTTGTTGATTCTGCAGCCCTGTCAGCTCTTTTAGGATTTTTTTTTTTTTGCTTATGCTAGAGAGGCCTGGACTTTACAATATGAACATATTGCTTGGGGTTTATTTGCCATCCGTCCGTGAGAAGGTATAAATGCAGCTGCTCATCCTGCGATGAAGGATGCAGATCCTCCTCCACGCTAAACAGATAGATGATACCCATATGCTGGGTAATGGCTGTGTTAAACATAAGCGATTGGGGATGGAGGTAAAGCAAGAGGGGGGAGCTTATCTTTTATTAATAGTGCAAATGTACTAGTGACTCCCAGTCTGATTGTTAGTCATGAGTGCCTTCTCAGCCTGATTCTCAGATGTATGACGGCGTTCCTGCATGTTCTGGATAATTCTTGGTTTTAATAGAGAAGACCTGGCTGCTTATTGCAACCTGTTGGGTTTCTCTAGCCATGTTGGTATCGAGAAGTGATGTTACACAGCAGCTCTATCTGTATCTGCACCTGAACCTGTATTCAGAATTAAACTTGAAGTGTGTGTCCTAAACCATACATGGATTTGTTTTGTTTCGTTTTAAACAGAGACTGAATCCTGTATACTGATCCCTGCCTGTCCATGATTATTAGAATTATAGAAAAATAAAATAGTAGCCTAATTCAAACCACGACCTTGACCAGGGAGTTAATGAGTAAATGCTCTGCGCATCATAAATGTTCACTTCACTGAACGTGGTCTTTCTTTGTTGTGCAAATTCATATCTGACCCACAAGTTCTAAATCTTACCCACAATAGTTAAAGCCAGATGCTGTTTCATACAAAATTTAGAAGCAAAACAAAAACACATTATTTGAATGACAGACACGTATTCAGTTTCATGCCTCGTCCTCATCTTTGTGACTCCCACATTTTATTTGTATTATTCGGTTGTTAGGAACATCATTCATTCCCATGTTGCGTTCTTGAGAAATCACAACTCCTCCGCCACCACGCTTCACTCTTCTTCCTACCCCATTCCCTCCTCCAATGTTCTGTCTCTCTATTTCATCCTTCTCTCCTCATCCGTCGCCCATTCACGATGCTCAAAGGCATCCTTTCCCTTCTTTATTCACTCCGTCATCCGTCTTAACATTTTTTAAATTCAGAATTAGATTCTGAGAGTCTGCAAGCGAGCTCCTGATCCCTGTAGACCTGTAAACAGCAGCCCGGCTAATGGAAATGGCACTACCTCAAGATAAATACACATTTTCCTCAAGCTAAACGGCAAATATTAGCCTCACGGAAACGTCTGCTCCTTGCAGGAAATGATTGCTTGGATTGCTTTGTTGACAAGACAAGGCGACGTCGAGAAGTCTTGCCAAAAGACCTCTGCAGATACTGATGGGATGTTTAATTAATTTCTGAGGCAATGTGAGTCGTGTTTTTAAACAGGCTGCAGAACAGTGGAAACGCGCAAGAGCAAACTGTTGTGCGGTTGTGCCTTAAGCAACGAGCTGCCCTTGCAAAAGTAGAGCATTTGAAGCTGCGACGTAGAGCGTGGGTGGTGAGGGACTATGTTGGATGCCATAATAAAACATGTAAGAGAAGAAGCTTTCCATTTCTCACTGCACTGCTAAATTTGCAGCCTCTATTTTTATGATCATTGGTTTGCACATACATGAGGGATATATATATATATATATATATATATATATATATATATATATATATATATATATATATATATATATATATATATATATATATATATATATATATATATATATAAACTAGCCATGATAGTTACTCTGTACAACAGTTATCTAGCTATTAGGGGGAAAGGGGCTTGGGTGTCAGACAGGAAGAGTGATGTAGAAGAAACATTGGATTTATTAGAAATAGAAGGGTGGAGAAAGCAGGGCACATAAAGCAGCTTAGATTTATGAGGAAAAGAAAGTGAAATATGTTTAAGGGAAGGATTGAAAGAGGTTAAAAAAACTGCCGGGTGGTTTAGCAATGGACGATTGCATCAGGAACAAATGAGGTAAAATAGCCTGTCGAAGCACAGGAGGAAATACAAACCTTGATAGGTTGGAGTTTGGTGAGCAGAAGAAAAAAAAAAAGAATTAAAGAAAGATATAGGTGCCGGAGTAGATTTGGGTTTAAGTGGACAATGCGTCCATTCTCCGGCGATTTCATTTGGCAGCTCGGCGTGACTC